>NC_052152.1:210212974-210381467 GCF_902713615.1 Scyliorhinus canicula | reverse complement strand
ATGGAGTGTGGGATTGATGAGCTGTGGGGGGTGAGTGATTTTTGTACGGGGTGAACACACTGGGCCCGAAAGGCACCTGGCCATGGCGCAGTGTGACCTTTGAAAGCCGGGAGACCCCCGCCCCCAGGGTCGCAACGCCTCGCGAGATGTTGCGATGTGACCCCCGTCCATTGGGGACAGGATCACCTTTTAGCAAATCCGTGTATCAGGAGCGAGACAGGTCGCCTCACTTTAACGTGTAGATTCCCGAGGTTCCTGAGGATTTGGGATTCATCCCCTTCGTCTCGGTGACCTCGGGCAAACGCGTTCCGTCCTCCTCCCCACAAACGGGGACCACACCCCAACGGCACCTGTGGGGTTCCCCTCGCGGAGGCTCTCAGGTGTGTCCCCTTTGGCCGGGTGATATCCTGGCATTGTCGGTTACACCTAGATACCCTGGCAGTGCCAGCCTGGCACTGACAATGTGCCCAGCTGGCGCTGGCAGGGTTCTATGCCTGTAATTGTGTGCTGCCAATCAGGCCGGGGGTGCACTATGCGGGTATTGGCGTTGTGTGCAGGAGGGGGGGGGGGTCGGGTCGCGGACCCTCTCCCATTCAAAAATGGTGTCCCGATCTCTCGCTACACGGAGGAGTTCCAGCGATGGAGGCCTTCATGTAGAAAGTGGGGCTGTATGTGGTCTGGGCTGCGTTTCCCCACTGAGACCCCTTATACAACCTGCGTCATGTTGAATAGCCACATGGGCTGCGAGCGCAGGACACACAGGGCTAAACGTGCCTCACTATGGGCACTTTAATTGAATCGTGCCCATTTACTACGGAGGTTCTTGAATAGGGGCCTGTTTATAAATAGACTGACAACGAGTGTGTCTGACTTAATCAATGGATCAACGGGTGATGATTTTGTGCCATGAGGTTGTAATGGATTGTAATGGATTGTAGTGGACTGTAATGGATTGTAATGGACTGTAATGGCTTGTAATGGCCTTTAATGGATTGTAATGGATCGTAATGAGTTGTGATGGATTGTAATGGGTTGTAATGGATTGTAATGGGTTGTGATGGGTTGTAATGGTTTGTAATGGATTGTAATGGGAGTTTGTAATCACAGGACCGTTGGTTTTGGCGCCTCCGCAATAACCATGTTCAGGAGGGTTACCCAATGCAGATCGAGCAGTTCTGGAAAGGACTTCCGACCAGGATTGATGCAGCTTACGAAAGATCAGATGGAAAATTTGTTTTCTTTAAAGGTAAGATTGATTTGTGATCAGAAAATTAGAAATTCCAGTCTGAGCTGGTTTTCAAACTTACTGGTGGTTATTGTGTGTGGGACTGGCAAAGATCATTAAAATCTATTACCTTAGAAATAAGAATTGATTAACCAGAATACAGAATTATTGATGTGAAATGGGAGCAGAGACAGAACAAGAAAAACCATCTTCAGTTCACTTCCCAGCAGCAGACAGTTTGATCAATGGTCAGAATAACTGCCTCTGCTTTGCACAATCGAGCAGCTTTCACATTTGTCCCTTTGCCAGTCCCAGCAGCTCTGATACCCAATCAAAGCTGAGACTTAAATTTAGGGCGAGGAATATGGGAACTCGGAGTGACGAGCTCAGTACCTGGGGTCACGGTTTGGTGGACGAGTTGGTCAGTGGTCAGTTGGTCAGTGAATTTCTGCTTTTTGTGGTCAGGGTCGGTGGTACAGAAAGCGGGGGGCGAGGGGGGGATGTTTCCATCATTCCTGAGCTGGTGGAACAATGATAGACTTGTACACTAACCGGGTATTCATCAATGAAGGAGCCAGTAGTCCACTCCATCCTCCTTTGGTTCAAGACCTTCCCCTGGACGTTTAAAAGCAGACACATTGCAGCTGTTACTTTCCCCCTGAGCACTTACTGGCTACACAAAGACCAATTACATAGAATCATAGAAAATAGGAGCAGGTTGAGGCCTTTTGGCCCATTGAGCTTGCCCTGCCATTCAATATGATCATGGCTGATGAGCAAAGTCTCTTGCTCCATGCCATGGAGAGTGGGTTCCGCTGGGCAGGTGGGGCAGCGCTGCCGCCTTAATAGACCATAATGTGTCTAACACAAGCTGCCAGCATTGTCCGATCCATACCGTGTAAGGATGCATCCCAATCCAAATTGACGGCATTTCACTGCGATGCCATTGGGCGAGCTTAATTGTGCTAGATTACAAAGCAAAAAGGATTAAACAATTAGTCAATCATCTTTGTTCTGCTTGTATTAAAACTAAGACCTAATCTTTGGTGTTATTGACGTACAGGAGATAAATACTGGGTGTTCAAGGAGGTGACGGCAGAGCCAGGATATCCCCATGGATTGGTGCAGTTGGGGAAAGGTCTCCCACGAGAAGGAATCGACATGGCTTTGCGCTGGGAACCTGTGGGGAAGACCTATTTCTTCAAAGGAAACAAGTAAACGGCATTAGTTTACATTCAGTGACTGGAATAGTGTGGAAGTAGACAATATGTATGTGACCAATATCAGTGTTACAAAGAACTAAGAAAAGTACAGCACAGGAACAGGCCCTTCGGCCCTCCAAGCCTGTGCCGACCATGCTGCCCATAGAACATTACAGCGCAGTACAGGCCCTTCGGCCCTCCAAGCCTGTGCCGACCATGCTGCCCATAGAACATTACAGCGCAATACAGGCCCTTCGGCCCTCCATGTTGCGCCGACCTGTGAAACCCCTCTAAAGCCCATCTACACTATTCCCTTATCGTCCATATGTTTATCCAATGACCATTTGAATGCCCTTAGTTGGCGTGTCCACTAAACTACAATCTTCTACACTTCCGGGGTCCGTATCCCTCTATTCCCATCCTATTCATGTATTTGTCAAGATGCCCCTTAAACGTCACTATCGTCCCTGCTTCCACCACCTCCTCCGGCAGCGAGTTCCAGGCACCCACTACCCTCTGTGTAAAAAAAACCTGCCTCATACATCTCCTCTAACCTTACCCCTCGCACCTTAAACCTATGCCCCCTAGTAATTGACCCCTCTACCCTGGGGCAAAGCCTCTGACTACCCACTCTGTCTGTGCCCCTCATAATTTTGTAGACCTCTATCAGGTCGCCCCTCAACCTCCGTCGTTCCAGTGAGAACAAACCGAGTTTATTCAACCGCTCCTCATAGCTAATGAGAACAAACCAATTCCAACCAGGTCTCCATCTGTGCTGTGATTGTCTATGAATATAATTGGGCCGCAGACACTTCCCTCGGGAACTCGTGCAGCGGTATCCTGACACTGAGCTGATTAAACTCCAAACACCACAACCATCGTGTTGAAGTTAGCTGCAGCAACACTTCAACATGTTGCAGCCGACATTCAAACCATGATGCCTCCTGGTATATATCACCCTGTCCAGTGTACTGGGATCCTGTTGGGAGGGTGACATTCATTCTCCTGGTTTTCTGTGGTTTGCGGAGTGTGGCTGATAATGAATTATACAAATGGCGTGGAGGAGGTGGTGAGATAACTCTGTTGTTTGATTGCCAGGTACTGGCGGTATAATGAGGAGAAGCAAACATCGGACCCCGGATATCCGAAACCTATCACTATATGGAAAGGAATCCCGGAGGCACCTCAGGGTGCTTTTGTGAGCAAAGAAGGAAGTGAGTGTGTAACAGAAGTTCCTCCTAGTCTGGTGTTACTGTGATGGCTACAGGTCTTCAGCTGGAACCCAGAAATCCTGACATTGAATCCCATCAGGATTCACTGTGGAATTGTAGTCAATAAATTTGTGATTGTGATCAGACGGAGGATTGGTGTGTCAGTGAGTGTCAGTATTGATCAATTGCAAAGCTCTCGGCTGCTGTCACATGTCTGTCCCACGCAGTGAATGGGAAGTTTGAGGCTCTGTGAGGGAACGCGAGGTTCAGAGAGCCGACCGCGCCGGTGAATTACTGCACCTTTTAAGAAACAATAACGTTCCCATTAAACTACTAGGTGTCGTCTGTAAACATCTCACTGCTGGAAAAGATATGGAGAAATAAATTTACGGGGAAATTACAGAGGTGTAATTAGATCGACTACGGAAAGTGACAAAGAACAACCCGGAATAATGAACTGGGGAAAAGCCAATCCATTCTTCAGTTACAGTTTTCCTGCTAAACTTTAATTCCAGTTTATCCAAAGGTGGAATTTTACCTTCCACTCCATCCCCCCCTCCCCTGGGCAGGTTCTGAGATGGGGGGGGGGGTGGGGGTGGGTGGGGGATGGGACAGTGTACAATTTAATGGATGGGATCCCCCCCAGGGACCTGCCCACCCAAACTGGGTTTGGCTGGGCAGGGCCTCGGATGGGAAACGTTTGGCTGGGCAGGGCCTCGGATGGGAAACGTTTGGCTGGGCTGGGCCTCGGAACCCGCCCTTTCACCTGTTAAACCCTTAAGCGGCCGCTCCATGGCCTCTCCTGTCCAGCCTAAATGTTTCGGTTGGCAGTTGAAAGTCGGGTGTTTTCTCTATATTGGGCCAGAGAGTTGGGGAGGCACCTCACTCTGCAAGCCCCCTCAGAGTGGGGTACCTTCCCCTTCGGGACCGTCTAGATCCAGGCTTCCCTCCACCCCACCCCCTCCTCCGGCCTGATACCGTGATAGCCCCCTCCCACCCCCAGGACCCTCCTTTCCAGCAGTTCGAGGATGGCCCAGGCAAGGTGCTGCAGTACCTCCTCCGGCCACTGCAGGGCTGTACCTGGCTGGCTTGGATTGGCCAACAGCTCGCACGGGTGGGACTGCCTCCCAGGGATGGACAGATGTCCCATCCAATCCCAGTCAACGCTCAACTGAGTGTTAAACAGTGGTGGGAGGTCAAGAGTCAGCGATTGTGGGTTACGCATCGACTCTCAGCATGTTGTGCTCTAATCGCTTACTATTTTATATTGTACCCGTGAACCTGACCCAGATCATTCCAATCGAAGATTATCAGCAAAATCGTAACTGAACAATGGGCTACCTGCAAAGCAGAAATATCTTGGACACAGTATATTCCCTCAGACCGGAGGACAAACCCATCCAGAACTCCCTGGATGACAAAAGCAATAGAAATTAAAATAAAGATGAAAGAAAGTGCTAAAGACAGCTGCCTGATAGAAAATAAAATTGAGAAACAGGCTGGAAATTGAAGTTTGAAAGATGATGTAGAGAAGCAAAGAGAGATTATGAAAGGAGCCTGGCAGCTAACATAATCAGGAACCCCTCAGACTTCTCTCTGCAAATAAATATTTAAAGGGAGGTAGAAGCAGGAATGGGCTGTTAGGGTCCAAATGGGGATTTGCACATAGAGGCAGAGAGGTATAGCATCCCGAGGACATTCAGCCCATCGGGTCTGAACTGATCCTCTGAATGAGCACTCTGCCTCAGCCCGACCCACCCTATCCCCAGCAACCTAACCTGCACATCCCTGCTAACCAAGGGACAATTTATCACAACCAATCCACCTAACCTAATTCATCGTTGGACTGTGGGAGGAAACCGGAGCACCCGGAGGAAAACCCACGCACACACAGGGAGAATGTGTAGACTCCACACAGACAGTGACCCGAGGCCGGAATTGAACCCAGACCCCTGGCGCAGTGAGGGAGCAGTGATAACCACTGTGCTACCTGCCATCTGCAAATGGGTATTAAAGGGCAGCACGGTAGCACAGTGGATAGCACAACTGCATCACAACTCCAGGGTCTCAGGTTTGATTCCCGGCTTGGGTCACTGTCTGTGCGGAGTCTGCACGTTCTCCCTGTGTCTGCGTGGGTTTCCTCCGGGTGCTCCGGTTTCCTCCCACAGTCCAAAGATGTGCAGGTTAGGTGGATTGGTTGTGGATGTTAAATTGCCCTTAATGTCCAAAATTGCCCTTAGTGTTGGGTGGGGTTACTGGGTTACGGGGATAGGGTGGAGGTGTGGGCTTGGGTAGGGTGCTCTTTCCAAGAGCCAGTGCAGACTCGATGGGCCGAATGGCCTCCTTCTGTACTGTAAATTCTATGAAAAAAAAATGAATACTTTGCACCTGTCTTTATAGAGAAAAAAGATGATACCCATGCTGTGGTGACAGAGGAGGTAATCGTCAAAGGTTTAAAATTGACAAGGAGGAGGTATTGGATAGGCTGTCTGTACGTGGATAAAGCACAGAGACCCGGTGAAATGTATCGAAGGACACAGAGGGAGTGAGTGTGGAAAGTGTGGAGATATTGGCCATGATTTTCCAAACTTCCTGAAACTCAGGGCTAGTGCCAGAGGAGATGGAGAATTGCAAACGCCTTGTTCAGATAAAGGTGTAAAGATAAACCCGGTATCTACAGACCAATCAGTTTAACCTCGGTGGGGGGAGGGACTTCTAGAAACTATAATTGTGAAAATTGGAAGCTACAGGTGCAAAGGATCTTTATTGTTTTAATTTTTTTGCTTTTTTTCATTTAGCTTACACCTATTTTTACAAAGGGAAGCAGTACTGGAAGTTTGACAACCAGAGGTTACTGGTGGAACCCGGATATCCTCGCTCAATCGTCAAGGACTGGATGGGATGCAATCACAAAGATGTCAACAACAACAAAGACCGCAATCGGCCCAATGATGATGTGGACATCATGGTGCAGATTAATGATGTGCCCAGCACAGTAAATGCCATTGCTGTCGTCATCCCTTGTATCCTGTCTCTCTGTATCCTGGTCTTGGTTTACACCATCTTCCAGTTCAAACAGAAAGGGTCACAGCAGAATCTTGTGCCCTGTAAACGCTCCGTACAAGAGTGGGTATGAAGATCTGAGCCTTTCAAACAGGCCTTTTAAAAATGTCATTGGTTCACATGAGGGCTATTTGTGAATGAGGCAGCGAATTGTGGAAAAGGTGACTCGAGCCTAGAATCTCTGAACCTTGGGGTATTTGTGGTGTTTCTACCCTGCTGAACAAGGGAACAGACAGAAACTGGGATTCTCTGCGACACATATCACATCTTTACTACAATGCCTCATCCATGTTTTTGGTGTGCCATTTGTGTAGGCCCAGTCTGCATGTGTGCTTTGTCACATGGTTGGATGGACCTTCTCTGATGCAGAGGGGAAAGTGCTACAAGGGGAATGGGGATAAACTTGCATCTATTTAATTCTTCATTCTACAAATCAACATCTTATGGTTTAGCACACTGGGCTAATCAGCTGTTTTGTAATGCAGAACAAGGCAGCAACGCGGGTTCAATTCCCGTACTGGCCTCCCTGAGCAGGTGCCAGAATGTGGCGACTAGGGGCTTTTCACAGTAACTTCATTGAAGCCGACTTGTGACAATAAGCGATTATTATTATTATTATTATTATTATTATTATCTTCAGTGAAGTTGGAAGTTTTCTTGTTTGGGAGGGACATACACCACAATATTCCTGGAAAACTAATAACATCAAAGGAAGAAATGTTGAATGAGAAAAGGTTTTGCTGGTCGTGAATAGAGAGAATATAAACGATACTCGACCAGACACTGACTCTGAAAATGAGAGAGTCTGACTGCTACAATAGGGAAAAGAGAATGTGGATTCATGAATCCACAGGGGACTTAAAACATTTCAATGTATTTTGAAATAAGTGGGGGCCAAAATATCTACAATAGTTAAACAGCCTTAAAACATTTTCTTTCGTTAGTTGTTTGGTCAAGTCTTTGAATGTCAACATTGACGAGTCCTTGTGAACCTTCATCAGTATGTCATTAATGAAACTGTGACTATGGCAACAGAGGCCTCATTACATTCAGGCCTATTCAGGCCTAGCATGCTAAGCAGTCAGTGTTAGCAATACCTGCCTAGTGTACTGGTAGATCCAGACCCAATGGTGCCACACATCCAGCGTCCTCAAATCATTGAACAAACGGAAGAGCCATTTGATGGTCTATTGGAGGGAGGTTGGAGGAGAGGACCTGAATGAGGACAATGGCTTTGAAATGGCCAGGATATGGTGGCTGAGCTGAATCACAGTATTATACAGATATCACTGAGCGTGTGTTAAACTGAATGCAGTGACTGACAGTCAGTTAATGACAAAATATAGATAAAGCAATTCAACAGGATTTCAGATGAAGCTCTTTTACCAGTAGTTAAAGTTTATGTAGCTGATGGTATTGACAGTCAAATGTGATCCGATGCACTGATCCTGGGCAGGCAAATGCTTTTTCAGAGGTTTGCAATAGGACATTAATCTAAAGCGTAAAAAAGTTCTGATGTACAGTCAACCTTTTACGAAACAGGTTCACCATTTCATAGAGAGTTTTTTTTTAAATCTAGATTTAAAATACTTGGGAAAACAAAGAAAATGTTGTTTTTACAACACCTCATAGAGTTTTTTTTCATGACCAAAATCTCAATGAGCTGATTTGAACTGGGCCAGGCCGTTCAGTCAGTGTTTCTCTGGGGTTGGGAAGGATCGTTTTTTTTGGATTGGCACCAGATAAACAAGGTCTGACTGTCTGTCTGACTCTCTGTCTGTCTCTCTGTCTCTCTGTCTGTCTGTCTGTCTGACTGTCTGGCTGTCTGACGGTCTGACTGACTGTCTGTCTGAATCTCTGTCTGTCTGACTGTCTGTCTGACTCTCTGTCTGACTCTCTGTCTGTCTCTCTGTCTGTCTCTCTGTCTGTCTGACTGACTGTCTCTCTGTCTGACTCTCTGACTGACTGACTGTCTGACTGACTGTCTGTCTGACTCTCTGACTGTCTGGCTGTATGACTGTCTGTCTGTCTCTCTGTCTGTCTCTCTGTCTGTCTGACTGACTGTCTCTCTGTCTGACTCTCTGACTGACTGACTGTCTGACTGACTGTCTGTCTGACTCTCTGACTGTCTCTCTGTCTGACTCTCTGACTGTCTCTCTGTCTGACTCTCTGTCTGTCTCTCTGTCTGTATGACTGAGTGTCTCTCTGTCTGACTGACTCTGTCTGACTGTCTGTCTGACTCTGACCCACCAACATGCTGAATGGATAAAATGGCTGGCCCTTAACCCATTGTTGACCAGCAGCCAATTTATCATGGTTCTCAGTGTTACCTGCCTCATTGAAAATTTCCGACTCCCCCACCGACTCCAGACGTCTGCCACCAATGATCTTTTATTGGGCTGCTGGGAGCTGTAATCGAACGAGAGATGCCAGCCATTTTGTCAAAAGCAGCCAAGATAGTGAACCTGCCCCCATATGGCACCCAATGATATTGTACAATGCTTTTCAGATCTGTACTTGTTCATTTAATTCAGTTTTCAAACATTGTCTCCACAAAATAGATAGAAACACAGAAAAGCTGTGAATCAAAGATGCCCATTGATTTTTGTAAGTTTTTGGGATGAAATTATGCATCATCTAATGAAAGTATTAAAGATAATTGCTTACATGAAAAATTGATTGTACAGATGTATTGTTAGTACAGTCTGGTGTGTGTGACAGTGACTGGATCAGAGAGAGGTGCTGCAGTGAAGCTGCAACCATCAATAAGCACTTGGAAGGTTTAAACATTGACCCTCACCATTCCTCTGACCTCTCGCCTTCCTCTGGAGACTGTAGTGTAACAGTAAATATACCAGCAGCTGCACAAGGGACCACTTCAATTGCTGCTGTCCTACAAGGCCGAGGAACTCAGACACGTCAATCTTTCCACAACTTCCCAATTAACTTGGAGCACTCCAGCAACACTTGAGTGCTCTCATTTACTCAGTTTAGTTTCACAACCCTTCAGGTGTTTCAGAATGACCTATCCGGAATGGGATCAGCTGTACTGAATTTTAAATTTCAAATTGTTACGTTTTTTTAAATGCTTATTGGTTAAGTCCATTCATGCTCCTTCCTGTTTTAAATACTCCACACTCTGTCACAGCCACTGTTGCACTAACAATAGCTGCCAGGGCTGATGCATCGATCAGAATGGCAGTTTGCTGAATGTTAGTTTGTGTTAACTGAATTTGATTCATCAGAAATGTTCGATGCGATCTGTTGTGTTATGATCTGGCAGAAACATGAGTGTTTGGCCTGTGCCTAAGGTCTATACAGATCGATGTAAATGTTGGAAAAAGACAATGTAGGAATTATTTGCAAACTTTAAAATCATGGAAAGTTTCACTAAGATTGTCATGGTTTTTTCCCCAGTCTCATCGTCCAGAAAGAATGTCAAAGAGTCCGACAATTATGCAAGGTTTTTGGTTCCTTCGCGGGAAAATGGAAATCTGGATATTTTGGGGGTTGAGTTCATCTTTGTTATTTTGAAGTTGAGTAATTAATTTTGCTGCTTTGTGAGCCAGTGGAATGGATTGAAGTCATCTGCAGTTTAAATGAGTGAAAAACACTGACCCCTATTCTCATCTTCAGTGGAGAGTGTTTCTAGTGGGTGAGGCAGAATCGGACTGGGCTGATTAACCTTTGCGTCCATCCAATTCAAATCGCTTTTGCTGAATTCTTCCGCTTTTCTTGCAAAGTTTTTAGTATGAGTCATTTATCATTCAAATTAAATTTAGAAGATGCCATAAATACCGAGCAGCTCTGACACAAATGTAGAGTGAAGCAGAGTTAACAGGCCACATTTTTTGCTACCAAGGTAGATATTCCAGTTGGGAAATCTCCCTCGATAGGGATTGCTGCATCAAACCGAGATTTTGCTACAGAGGTCTAGGGATGGGTCCCCTTTCTCCCCAGAAACAGATCAGGGCAGCCCAGTGCCAAGACAGGTCGGTTACAAAGCCCACCTTGGTTCTCTGGGATATTGACCCTGTTGGGTCTGGTTTAGCTCACTCGGCTAAATCACTGGCTTTTAAAGCAGACCAAGCAGGCCAGCAGCACGGTTCGATTCCCGTACCAGCCTCCCCGGACAGGCGCCGGAATGTGGCGACTAGGGGCTTTTCACAGTAACTTCATTGAAGCCTACTCGTGACAATAAGCCATTTTCATTTCATTTCATTGTTTTGCTAAATTTTAAGTGCTCTAGCTGTCACCCTTCACCCAGTCCCCATGCCAACTCAATGCAACTCATGCTGCCTTGAAGCCTCCATGCCAACTCAGTGCCAACCCATCCAGTACCTACAATGGGCAGATTTCAGGAACCATGTTGAGATGAAATAAAATAAAAGTCTAAATATTTTACAGCCCTCACTTTTTAAAAGAAAAAACAATTTATGAAAGCCTATTCAAAACTTTTTAAACTCCTTAATTGCCTATTCCCTTGTAAAATCAAGCAAACATTTATTCATGACCCCATAACAAAGACAGTCAATTCTTTATTAATTTCTTTGCGCTGTCAATCAAACTGTGAACTTTGGGGCTGGTTTAGCACAGTGTGCTAAACAGCTGGCTTGTAATGCAGAACAACGCCAGCAGCGCGGGTTCAATTCCCGTACCAGCCTCCCCGAACAGGTGCCGGAATGTGGTGACTAGGGGATTTTTGCAGTAACTTCATTGAAGCCTACTTGTGACAATAAATTATTATTATTATTACAACCCAAAGATGTGCAGGGTAGGTGGATTGGCCATGCTAAATTGCTCCTTAATTGGAAAAGAATTATTGGGTACTCTAAATTTTAAAAAAACGCTGTGAACGTAAGGCCGCCCCCCACCATGCTGAGATAATTATAGCTAGTGGAAAGCAACCAAGCGTTCACAATAATAACTTTCAGGGAAATGTCAACAAACTGCTATTGTAATTGTTAGAGCAGAGTTTTTTCAATTCTCACAACAGCCTGTTTTTGTTTAATTTGCAAAAGGCTTGGTTTCAATGACTTCACATAAATGACAGGTTTAGGGCAGCATGTGGCACAGTGGTTAGCACTGCAGCCTACGACACTGAGGACCTGGGTTCGAATCCCAGCCCTGGGTCACTGTTTCACCCCACAACCCAAAGATGTGCAGGGTAGGTGGATTGGCCACGCTTAATGTGCCCCTTAATTGGAAAAAATAATTGGGTACTCTAAATTAATTTTTTTTTAAATGAGTTTTACTGAACCATCTTCAACATCATTCGGATACACTCTAAAAATGATTAACTCCCACATTCTGTGTTTAGTCTTTTGCAGCAGCAAGTGTTCAAACTTTGAACTGAGTTGCAGTGGCCCAGCCGAGTTTGGTTTACTCTCGTGTGAGCCCCCCCCCCCCCCCCCCCCCCCCTCCTGCAAATCAGGGCTGAAGCACCAAGTCAAAGACATTTCAGTAGGACACAGCCAGTTATTGTCGGTTCACATTAGATTTGATCCACGGAACTTGGGAACATCCCTGAATCCTTGAATCATTCCATAATGATATGATGGATTACAGTTTTAGCCTGTAAATTTGGACAATTCTAAGTTGGAAATAAAGAACCTGCATTTAAACAGGACTGAAATCAGGGCTGAATTCTCTGCCTCTCGATGCCGACAGCTAGAATTGTGATTGGATAAAGGCAACAATTGCGATTTGTGCACGGTGCTGATCAGCGTGAGTGAGGTTCGTGGCCCGCACGGTGGGACAGCGCAAAACCATCATTTGCTGTATTTGACGCGGGTTGAATACATCATGCTCCTCCCCTCTGTGATGCTCCTCCCCTCTGTGATGCTCCGCCCCTCCGTGATGCTCCGCCCCTCCGTGATGCTCCGCCCCTCCGTGATGCCCCGCCCCTCTGTGATGCTCTGCCCCTCTGTGATGCTCCGCCCCTCTGTGATGCTCCACCCCTCTGCGATGCTCCGCCCCTCTGTGATGCCCCGCCTCTCTGTGATGCCCCGCCCCTCTGTGATGCTCCTTCCCTCTGTGATGCCCCGCCCCTCTGTGATGCCCCACCCCTCCGTGATGCTCCTCCCCTCCGTGATGCTCCGCCCCTCCGTGATGCTCCGCCCCTCCGTGATGCTCCTCCCCTCCGTGATGCTCCGCCCCTCCGTGATGCTCCTCCCCTCTGTGATGCTCCTCCCCTTGGTGATGCTCCTCCCCTCCGTGATGCTCCACCCCTCCGTGATGCTCCGCCCCTCTGTGATGCTCCGCCCACCATGATGCTCCTCCCTCTGCGTGCACCTCCCCTCCATGATGCTCCGCCCTCCACGATTCTCTGCCCTCTGCGATGCCCCACCCCTCCGTGATGCTCCGCCCCTCCGTGATGCTCCGACCACCGTGATGCTCCTCCCCTCCGTGATGCTCCTCCCCTCCGTGATGCTCCACCCACCGTGATGCTACGCCCTCTGCGATGCCCCACCCCTCCATGATGCTCCGCCCACCGCGATGCCCCTCCCCTCCATGATGCTCCACCCTCCGTGATGCTCCTCCCCTCCACGATGCTCCGCCCTCCATGATGCTCCACCCCTCTGTGATGCTCCACCCTCCGCGATGCCCCTCCCCTCCACGATGCTCCTCCCCTCTGCGATGCTCCTCCCCTACACGATGCTCCGCCCTCTGTGATGCTCCACCTTCCATGATGCTCCACCCTCCACGATGCTCCTCCCCTCCGTGATGCACGGCCCTCCGTGATGCTCCACCCTCTGTGATGCTGTCCCCTCCGTGATGCTCCGCCCTCCACGATGCTCCTCCCCTCCACGATGCTCCTCCCCTCCGTGATGCACGGCCCTCCGTGATGCTCCACCCTCTGTGATGCTGTCCCCTCCGTGATGCTCCGCCCTCCACGATGCTCCTCCCCTCCACGATGCTCCTCCCCTCCGTGATGCTCCACCCCTCCGTGAAGCTCCACCCCTCCGTGATGCTCCACCCACCGTGATGCTCCGCCCTCTGCGATGCTCCTCCCCTCCATGATGCCCCACCCCTCCATGATGCTCCGCCCACCACGATGCCCCTCCCCTCTATGATGCTCCTCCCCTCCATGATGCTCCGCCCTCCACAATGCTCCACCCCTCTGTGATGCTCCACCCTCCGCGATGCCCCTCCCCTCCACGATGCTCCGCCCTCCGTGATGCCCCACCCTCCGTGATGCCCCTCCCCTCCACGATGCTCCGCCCTCTGTGATGCTCCGCCCTCCATGATGCTCCGCCCTCCGTGATGCTCCGCCCTCCACGATGCTCCTCCCCTCCACGATGCTCCACCCTCCATGATGCTCCGCCCTCCATGATGCTCCTCCCTCCGTGATGCTCCTCCCCTCTGTGATGCCCCTCCCCTCTGTGATGCTCCTCCCCTCTGTGATGCTCCGCCCTCCGTGATGCTCCGCCCTCCGTGATGCTCCGCCCTCTGTGATGCTCCTCCCTCTGTGATGCTCCTCCCCTCCATGATGCCCCACCCCTCTGTGATGCTCCTCCCCTCTGTGATGCTCCGCCCTCTGTGATGCTCCACCCTCCGTGATGCTCCACCCTGTGTGATGCTCCGCCCTCTGTGATGCTCCACCCTGTGTGATGCTCCGCCCTGTGTGATGCTCCGCCCTGTGTGATGCTCCGCCCTCCGTGTTGCTCCGCCCTCTGTGATGCTGTGCCCTCTGTGATGCTCCGCCCTGTGTGATGCTCCACCCTGTGTGATGCTCCGCCCTGTGTGATGCTGTGCCCTCTGTGATGCTCCGCCCTGTGTGATGCTCCGCCCTCTGTGATGCTCCGCCCTCCGTGTTGCTCCGCCCTCTGTGTTGCTCTGCCCTGTGTGATGCTCCGCCCTGTGTGATGCTCCGCCCTGTGTGATGCTGTGCCCTCCGTGATGCTCCGCCCTCCGTGTTGCTCCGCCCTGTGTGATGCTCCGCCCTGTGTGATGCTCCACCCTGTGTGATGCTCCGCCCTGTGTGATGCTGTGCCCTCTGTGATGCTCTGCCCTCCGTGTGAGGTGATGCCCTTGGGCAGGACAAACAGGGCAAGGGACACATGATAAACGGCAGCACTCTGGGAAGCACCGAGGGTCAGAAGGACCTTGCTGTGCCTGTACACCCGTCACTTAAGGTAACAGGGCAGGTGGATACAGTGGGTAAGAAAGCTTATTTGCCTTTATTAGCTGAGGCGTAGATTTAAGTAAGAAGTCTTACTTAAAGTCCAAGTTAAAGTCCAACAGGTTTGTTTTGAATCACTAACTTTTGGAGCTCCTTCATAACCTGGTGCTGTAAGACCTTTTCCACTGCCCACCCCAGTCCAACGCTGGCATCTCCACATCATAGAGTTTAAAAGCAGGGAGGTTATGCTGGAACTGTATAAATCCCGTACCAGCCTCCCCAGACAGGCGGCAGAATGTGGCGACTAGGGGCTTTTCACAGTAACTTCATTGAAGCCTACTCGTGACAATAAGCGATTTTCATTTCATTTCATTTCAAATGTTGGTTAGGCCACAGCTAGAGTATTGTGCGCAGTTCTGGAATCCACATTATAGGAGGGATGTGATAGCACTGGAAAGGGAGCAGAGGGGATTTACCAGGATGTTGCCTGGGCCGGAGTGTTTGAGTTATGAAGAGAGATTGGATAGACTGGGATTGTTTTCCTTGGAACAGAGGAGACTGAGAGGGGACATGATTTGAGGTGTAGAAAATTATGAGGGGCAGAGATAAAGTAGACAGGAGGAAACCCTCTGGGAAGCACCGAGGATCAGAAGGACCTTGGTCAACCCTTGGTGGAGGGGTCAGTGATCAGAGTTATAGATTTAAGGTAAGGAGCAGGAGGTTTAGAGGGGATGTGAGGGAAAAACCTTTTCACCCAGAGGGTGGTGGGAGTCTGGAACTCGCTGCCTGAAAGGGGGGTGGAGGCAGAGACCCTCAGAACATTGAAGAAGTATTTAGATGTGCCCCTGCGATCCCAGGGCAGACACGGCGATGGGCCGAATGGGAAATGGGGTTAGAATAGTTGCTGACTGTTTTTGACCATCACAGACGTGATGGTCTGTGTTTTCTGTGTCCTCTGATTCTGACGATCTGACGGAAAAGTTTCGATGTGTCATTTGTGGCGGGAATCTCAGGGGGTTTCTCGCTTGCTCTGCCGGTGAGTGACCCCCCCCCCCCCCCCCCCCCCGCAATCTAAACAATACTCCAAATGTGGTCTGACTAGAGCCTTATACAGCCTCAGAAGTCCATCCCTGCTCTTGTATTCTAGCCCTCTTGACGTTGCATTTGCCTTCCTAACTGCCGACTGAACCTGCACGTTAACCTTCAGAGAATCGTGAACAAGGACTCCCAAGTCCCTTTGTGCTTCTGATTTCTGAAGCATTTCCCCATTTAGAAAATAGTCTGTCTAAATTCCTCCTTCCAAAGTGCTTAACCTCACACTTTTCCACATTGTATTCCATCTGCCACTTCATTGCCCACTCTCCTAGCTTGTCCAAGTCCTTCTGCAGCCCCCCCGCCCCCGCTTCCTCAATACTACCTGTCCCTCTCCAGCTCTTTGTACCATCTATAAACTTGGCAACAGTGCCTTCAGTTCCTTCTTCCAGATCATTAATGTATATTGTGAAAAGCTGTGGTCCCAGCACAGACCCCTGAGGCACACCACTAGTCACCGGCTGCCATCCTGAAAAAGACCCCTTTATCCCCACTCTCTGCCTTCTGCCAGTCAGCCAATCCTCTATCCATGCCAGGATCTTACCCTGAACACCATGGGCTCTTAACTTGGGCGGAATTCTCCGACCCTCCGCAGGGTAGGGGAATCGCCCGGGGCCGGCGTAAATCCCGCCCCCGCCGTGGCCCGAATTCTCCGCCACCTGGAAATCGGTGGGGGCGGGAATCGCGCCGCGCCAGTCGGCGGGCCCCCCACGCCGATTCTCCGGCCCTTGATGGGCCGAAGTCCCGCCGCTGACAGGCCAATCCTGCCGGCAGGAATCAGAGCACGTCTGGTGCCGGCGGGAGCAGGCGGTGCGAGCGGGCCCTGGTGGGTGCCCCCACGGTGGCCTGGCCTGCGATCGGAGCCATGGATCGGCGGGCGGGCCTGTGCCGTGGGGCACTCTTTTTCTTCTGCCGCCGCAATGGCCTCCACCACGCATGCGCCAGGGTGACGTCAGCAGCCGCTGACGCTCCGGCGCATGCGCGGACTCACGCCGGCCGACAAAGGCCTTTCGGCCAGCCGTTTGCGCCGGCTGGCAGGGCGCCAACCACTCCGGCGCAGGCCTAGCCCCTAAAGGTGCGGAGAATTCCACAACTTTGGGGAGGCCCAACGGCCGGCGTGATTCTCGCCACTCAGGTACGCCGGGACACCACGCCCCGCTGGGTAGGGGAGAATCCTGGCCCTTATTTAACAGTCTCCTATGCCGCAGCCTGTCAAGGGCCTTCTGGAAATCTAAATAAATCACGTCTTCCCTTTTACAAAGTCGTGCTGACTCAGTCCTATTTTACCATGCACTTCCACATACTTTGCAATCTCGTCTTCAATAACAGACTCTAAAATCTTACCAATGACCGAAGTCAGGCTAACCGGCCTATAATTTCCCGTCTTCCGCCTCCCTCCCTTCTTAAACAGTGGGGTTACATTACGCAGGGGTAGGATTCGTGGACTTTCACAACAGCAAAACTGTTGCCGGAGCTGGATCGATTGTGACTGTGGAGGGGCTCCGTGTGGAACACAAGCGATTCCAATGGGGAAACAGTGCGGGATTCGCCCGGTCTGTGATTAACACTCGGGAGACTGACAAGCTGCAGCCACACAAACACATTACACTCCACACACACACTCATCCCAGCCGCACACACACATTACACTCCCCACACACACTCATCCCAGCCGCACACACACATTACACTCCCCACACACACTCATCCCAGCCACACACACACATTACACTCCCCACACACACTCATCCCAGCCGCACACACACATTACACTCCCCACACACACTCATCCCAGCCGCACACACACATTACACTCCCCACACACACACACCCCAGCCGCACACACACATTACACTCCCCACACACACTCATCCCAGCCCCACACACATTACACTCCCCACACACACTCATCCCAGACAACAAGATGGCGCTGGTTGTGCAGGAGCTGATGGGTCAGCTGGGGCCAGAGGGCACCGAGGGGAGTGGCCTGGGGGGGGGACACCTATACAACCCATGGCCCTAAGTTCACAGTGGGCTGTTTACGCTGTGCGCAGCTGCCTGGCCGCGGCAATGGTGCTCCGTGCACAAATTAACCTCGGCGTCAGGAATTCGGCACATTGCAGGCGGAGAATCGCGGAGGCCCCGGAGAATACCATGTCGGGCCCGTGAATGATATGTATACGGTATTTACTGTACATGCGTTACGGACTGTATTACGCTGTTCTCAAGGCAATAGCTAACTGCGATTCAGCGTGAAACCTGCGCCCATCGCGATTCTCCGCCCAATCGTGTTTCCTGATTCCGGAGGCAGACGACGGAGAATCGCATTGCACACTGGGAAGCTGAACTCCGAGATCAGCCCGTCATTTTGAAAGGGTCCCCACACCCCCCACTCATGGGCAACGTCACCCCCCCCCCCCCCCCAAGTAAGACATCGCTATTGGAGCCCCACAACTTCAGGCCCCCAATGCGCACTTTCAGCAGCTCCCCCGCTCCAGGACCCCCACCTTCCCTGTTAGACTGCTCCCAAGCGATTGGCCCTGAGCTGGTCATGTGAACACCAATGGCTTGTCCCAGGGGCAGTCTGGGACGGTGCGTCTGCACCTCAGCAATCCTCCAGTGACCAATTTTACATCTGCATCGACACTGTCTCTTGGCAATATCCAATTGGGTCAAGGAGCCAAGCTGCATTTAAATTTCCTGCTATACCCCTCCCTTAAACTGGTGTCCATTCTATTTAAACAGTTCTTTTTTTTAAATTTAGAGTACCCAATTCATTTTCTCCAATTAAGGGGCAATTTAGCGTGGCCAATCCACCTACCCTGCACATCTTTGGGTTGTGGGGGCGAAACCCACGCAAACACGGGGAGAATGTGCAAACTCCACACGGACAGTGACCCAGAGCCGGGATCGAACCTGGGACCTTGGTGCCGTGAGGCAGCAGTGCTAACCACTGTGCCACCGTGCTGCCTCTATTTAAGCAGTTCTACTCTTTATCATGTTTTCTTTATTCTCGGAATGTGTACATAGGCCAACATTTATTGCCAGTCCCCCATTGCCCTTGAGGAGGTGCTGGTGAGCTGCCTTCTTGAACATCATGGTGGCACAGTGGTTAGCACTGCTGCCTCACAGCACCAGGATCCCAGGTTCAATTCTGGCTTGGGTCACTGTGTGCAGTTTGCACGTGGTCCCCGTGTCTGCGTGGGTTTCCTCCGGGTGCACCGGCTTCCTCCCACAGTCCAAAGTTCTGCAGGTTAGGTGGATTGGCCATGCTAAATTGTCCCTTATTGCCCGGGGATGGTTATGGGGTTGCTGGAATAGGGAGGAAGTGGGTATGAGTGAAGTGCTCCTTTGAGGGGTCGGTGCTCTCGATGGGGTGAGTGGCCTCTTTCTGCACTGTAGGGATTCTATGATTCAATGAACCACTGCAGTCCATGTGGTGTAGGTACACCCACTGTGCTGTTAGGGAGGGAGCTCCAGGATGTTGTCCCAGTGACAGTGGAGGAACAGCCAATATATTTCCAAGTCAGGGTGATGAGTGACTGGGAGGAGAACCTCCAGGAAGTGGGGTTCCCCGGTATCTGCTGCTCTTGACCTTCTAGATGGTAGAGGCCGTGGGTTTGGAAGGTGCTTCAAATTCATTGACTGTCTGAGGGCGGGATTCTCCCAACGGGCAGCCAAGTGCCAAGGCCGGAGTAAAAACGGGAGTGTTTTACTCTGACGTAGGCGCCTGTTCCAGGACCCCATTCTGCAGCCCACAGGGGACTAAGACCGCGCTGGAGAGGCCTCCGCCGCCCCAACTGCCGATCCCGGCCTGAACACGGTGCCACAGAGCCAGTGCCAACTAGCACATGCATAGTGGCCTTCTTCCCCGCAGCGGCCCCGAAGCAAAATGGCGCAGGGCTACTGGAGCCGGTGCATAGGAAAGGAGGCCGGGGGTCAGAGTGTCCAGCCTACCGCTCTGTGGTGGTATGATTAACATAGCTGCCTGCCATTGGTGCAGAACACCGGCTTACCATTGGCCCTGGTCGGTCACGTGCCTCTCGACCGATTGGTTGAGACCAGTCATGTGACGGCTCCCCGATTGGTCGAGAGGCTGAGTTAATACCCCTGGAGGTGGGGTATAAATACCCAGTATGCCCGGCAGTCGTCCATTTACTGTAGTCGACCGCAGGGCTAACATCTAGCTTATTAAAGCCTTACTTTTGTACAGCAACTCGTCTCGCGTTCAATTGATGGTACATCACGATCGGTGGACCCTGATCGTGGCCAGGCCACTACGGGCCCCCCCCCCCGGTGTTGAACCCCCCTCCCCCCACCCCCCACCCCCCCACAGGCCGCACCCGGACCCTTCAATGCCGAGGTCCCACCAGCCCACAGCAGGTTAGAAAGGCGTCGGCGGGACTCTGCATTTTGTTGACGGCCACTCGGCCCATCCGGCCTGGAGAATCGGCGCGCTGGCCCAGGCCGGAGAGTAGGCACACACCCCGACTGGCGCCACACCGACCACGCCGGCGTCGATGCCGCCAATGGATCGGCGCAGGCTGGGAGGGCCGAAGGGCCTGTTCCTGTGCTGTAATTTTCTTTGTTCTTTGTTCTAATTCTCTGCATTGTGGAGAATTGCGTCCCGGCGGCGTGTCGCAATTCACGCTGCGCTGCGCCAATTCTCCGACCCGGCGGGGGGTCGAATTCCGCCCCAGAACTCTCCCCATATGCAAATGCTCTCGTTAGTGAATGAAAAGCCACATTGATAACACTCGTACCTAACACAGCAACATGTTTTCAGATGATTTAAATTATTTTGTTGAATGTTTCTAAAACAGTTTCTCCTGCACAAAACAGGAAGTGAGGAAATGGTTGGTAAAAGATTGAGTAAAACAGGGACCATTTCCTGTGTCAATGTGGGAGATTACCTTTCAATAAATATTGCTACAAAACATTCAGTTTAATACGCTGTCCATGGAGTTTGATTAAATTGAGCTGTGGCTGCAACTGGTCAAGTGAATGATGTATTTTAATAATGCTTTTCCAATCAGTGGGAGAATGGACAGTTGGAGACGGCTGAATTTCTCTCTCTTGGTTTGATGATGTCTCAGCTGGTTTTTGGAAAGAATGAGTCACTTCACCTTCTGTAATGTCCAGCAGGGCCAATCAGCTCAGATTCACAAACTGTCTCAGGCTGCTGCCAATCGCACCATGAACGTTCTGATGCCTGGATCGCTGCAGGGGTGCCCTGCAATATCCATCATGAATGTCACTCATCATTGCTGTCTGCTGTGCTCTGCATAATCTCACTCTCTGTGGGGGAACCATTGGGACCAGGAGGAGACAGGCAGGTGTAGTCCCCTCAGAGGAGGCAATCAGAGATGACTCAGGTGGGGAACCCAGGCAGTCACATGGTGAGGAAGAGAAATTCAGAGAGGAGGGACACCAGTGGGGCTGTGATTTAGTGCCCCCTCAGCTAGGCTGGCCAGGCTTATCTTCTGTCTGAGATCAAGGACAGCACCTCCACTCCAAACCTCTCACACAAACCCTGCCATGAACCAAAAATCACATCATTGCCTCAGTAATGCAGTTTGCTGCTCCAAACATCATTTATCAGACACTGAGGCCATAATTCATCGAATACACAGGGCACTCGGGGCTTGTTAGCAAAATAGTCATTTATCATTTTGACATTTGACAAGTGAAACAAAAAGTGTATGCTTCGGTTGGCTGTAAACGCACCATTCTTTGTTTTACACCTTTTACCTCTTCATCGGAGTCTTCATAAAAGATGTGGGTTAATCTGCTGTTTGCTTGGTGTCACTTCACAGTCCTTGCTGTCCTTGTCCTGACTGATATCATGCCATTATGTATAGTTTCCATCACAACAGGCATGCTCTGGGAAACAGTAACTTCACTGCAGTGTCAATGTAAGCCTACCTGTGACACTAATAAAGATTATTATATTTTCACCTGAAGTGAATGGCAATGGGTTTACTACAAGAGGCTGCAACAAATTACTTTTAGGAAAGTCCAATTCATTTTCTTCTTCTGATTTGCTGATTTCTTTCCTAGCTTTGGAAGAATTTCTTGCTATCTGTTCAAGATCAGTTAGTGACAGGTCTATTCCATACAAGTTGTTTATTATTTCTTCGTAAATAGAACCAAAATCGAATTCAGAACTCTGGTCTGAATCTTCATCACTGTCATTACTAATAGATTCGGACTTTCACTGTTTTTGAAATATTTTTATTAATGTTTACGGGCTGGATTATCCCAAAATGAGACTCACGCCGGTGTAAAAAGGGCGGAGTTTTACTCCCGGATTTCCTAGAAAAAGTTGACCTAATTCAATGCCCTGCAGGGGGCTAGCAAGGACCCGGAGTAAACCTCGCAGCTCTAGCTGCGGATACGGGCCCTCGCACTGCCAGTTCGGAGTCCGCGCATGTGCACGGCGGCGGCGGCTTTCAGCGCTGAGCTCCACGGTGGACTGGGACCGCGGAGCCACAGAGAGAAAATCAGCGCCCGAGCCTGAAAACGCGCAGATTTAATCCCCGGCCGCCTGTAAGGCCCACCCTGGCCTCCACTCCCCCCGCCACTGACCAGGACTGACATGGACTGAGTCCGCAGCCGCCACACCAGCATCCCAACTGGCAATAGGTGGTTGATTCCACGCTGTCGGAAACTTGGCCAGTCGGGAGCGGAGGCTTGCTGGGTGGGCCTCTGGCAATGCCCCCCCCCCCCCCCCCCCACGGCGCGGCGTACTCCGTGGCAACGCCGAATTCTGGGGCCGAGAATTGCTGGATCGGCTCCGGGCCCGATTATGGCGTGAAAATGGATTCTCCGCCCCCGCTGCAATTTCACCACTGGGCTGCGGAGAATCCAGCCCTACATTTTTACACTGTACATAAAAATAGATTAAATGGTTCCAGTCTCGGGCTTGGAGGGCCAAAGGGCCTGTTTCTGTGCTGTACTATTCTTTGTTCTTTACATGTTGTTCCCCATGTGCCTTATTCTGCCGTGTCCGAGCCTTACTCGAGGCCCCTTATGTTACCGTAGGTGATTGTTTGATGTTTGTCTGTGGGCAGTGCCCTCCTCCCTTCTTTTCCGCTCTTCCTCTCCTGTTGTTCCTCTTGTGTTGGGCCCACAGGGGCTCCCCCACTCTCCCAAGCACGGGAGCAGCAGCTCCTGTGCCCCTGGGTTGCATGCCCAGTTTTTAAAAGGCTACTCACCTCCTCCGATCCCCACAGCAGCCATTGTGCTAGCTTCCCATTTTTAAATAGGTTTGCTAAAGGGCGTCCACGTGGCCACCTGCTGCGGGGCCGGGTAGATCCCGGAAGGCCGTTAGGTAGGGTGTCCATCTCATAAATGAGAAGGAGATTGCCCTTAATTGGTGATAATTGATTTCTAGCCACATTCAGTCAGGATCTGGAACCCCCAATGGGAGGGGGCCGCTTAGATTGCAAACCAATTGGCGGCCAGCACGAATCCTGATTTTGGCTTTTCCTGCGATCTAACCGGAGCGCATGGGTCCCGGCCGGGAGCAATGCGACCATTAAATTGCACCCAATGTCTCTAAGTATTTACTCCCCAGGAACCTTGTTTATATAAACAAAGGTCCATTAGCCCAAACTTTTATGATGCTTTAATTGCACCTGTTGTAGCCTGGCTGCCTTGTAAACCAGGATTTTCTAAAACACTACTGCAACAATCATACACACATTAGCCCAGGCTTTTAACCCTTACTGCACCCAATACAGATAACACAATATCTCTGAAACTGCGATATTCATCATAAAAGGGACAGGAGCAACATGAATATAGAATTGGCTGACACCGATAGTGGTTAATATGTTTATTGGGCTGGAGGAAGGTGTGTAATGTTTGTAATGGAGTTCCTTTGGCATCAATATTGACCCTTGCTCCTCCTGATGTATGTTAATGACCTCAGTCTCGATTACAAGGCATACTTTCAAAACTTGCACACAGTAAGAATGTGGGAAGCACAGTGAACAAGTGAGGGGGTTAGTGCTGAAATTCAAAAGGGCATACACAAGTTGGTGGAATGGGCAGATGAGTGGAAGATGAAGTTCAATAGAGTTCTGTAAAGTGATTAATTTTGGTAGGAAGAATGCAGATAAACAAAACAAAATAAAGGGTGATACTGTAAAGAGAGTGCAGAGCCACCTGGGTGCATGTGTGAATAAATCATTGAAGATGGCCGGACAGGTGAGTTAAAGTACACAGTATTCTTTTTATTAAAAGGGTCATAGACTACAAAAGCAAGGAATCTATGTGAAATCCGAATATAACACTGGTGTGGCCTCAGTATCTAGTTCTTGGCACCTCACTCCAGGATGGATGTGAAGGCATTGGAGAGGGTGCAGGAAAGACTCCCAAGAATTATTCCAGGAATGAGGAACTTCAGTTACACGAATTGGAAAAGTTGGACTATTTTCCTTGGACAAAAGATTGAGGGTTTGCCAGAGGTCCTGTGGCATGGACAGGGTATATATGGGATTGTTATTCTCATTGAGAACAAGAGGTTAAAGTAATTGGCAAAAGAAGCAATGGAGATACATGGGGAAAGATTTTCACACAGCGAGTGGTTAGAATCTGGAATGCGCTGCCTGCGTGTGGTGGGAAGCAAGTTGAATTGAGACATTCGAGAGGGAATTAGGTTGTGTGAGAAGGAAGAATATGTCAGGCTACAGGGAAAAGACAGTTAGTGTCGTCAGTTTAATGTTTCCTTCAGGGAGCTACAGTCGACACAAAGGACCAAATGGCCTCCACCTCTACTGGTACAAACCTGTGATTGGATTTCAGCCCCAAACCGTGTCCTCTGTGGGGTAGGGGGAGTGTCCACAAGGGGCACATTGTTAAAATGAGTGCTAGGGCGTTCAGAGGGGATGTCAAGAAGCACTTCTTCACATGGAGGGGGGTAAAACTCTCCCCCCAAAAGCTATTCAGGCCGAGAGTCAATTCTAAACTAAGGTTGCTGTATTTTTGTTAATTATGGGGTTGCAAAGCCACGGTGGATAAATGGAGTTCAGAGATATCGATTGAATGGTAGAACAGGCTGATGGCTGAGTGGTTTGGGCTGTTTCCTGTGTTTCGGTCTCTCTGGCTGGGTTTAAATCCCTGGCGGATTTTTCACCGTTAAAACTCAATTTTAATTCAGGGAGCAGAGAATCTGTTATCTGGGGCACGGGACAGATTATTTCAAACTAATGACAATCAAATCACACAGCAAACCTTCATCTCATTTATTTCTGACTGCAGAGGGTGATGATGTTAATATTGGAAAACAGAATGTGACAGTTAGGAGTGACAATAATGGTAAAAATGGCAGGTGGATGACCTGACCCCATTCCTCATGGTGCAGCTTCCACTGTGCAAATTGGCAAAGCTATTAATCCCCCCCCCCCCCCCCCCCCCCGCCGCCGACATGGCCTCTTGCTGCTTCCCAGGGCTCAGTACCAGTTAGTACAAGTTATCATGAAGCGCATGTCATCCACCAGCTTGCCCCCGAGGGGTATCTGGGGAATGTTGCTGTGCTCAGCCCGACAGAGAGGAGTAGTTGATTCTGGTGTAGTTTTTGCCTCTGCCGTGGTCGGTGTCTCCTGGCTCAGCTCAGTTCCTGCTTTGGGTTCGTTGCTCTGCTCCCCACCCATTGTCTGTCAGGAAATTAGATCAAATCACAACTGTTAGTAAAACTCAACAATCCATTAAGTAATCATTAGGAAACTTTATTTATGCAAGTCACAGATTCTCTTCCTCCCCCCGCTGACCCCTATCCAACCCCACTCTGACCCCTATCCACCCCCCGCTGACCCCTATCCAACCCCACTCTGACCCCTATCCACCCCCCACTGACCCCTATCCAACCCCACTCTGACCCCTATCCACCCCCCACTGACCCCTATCCAACCCCACTCTGACCCCTATCCACCCCCCGCTGGCCCCTATCCACCCCCCTGACCCCTATCCACCCCCCCCTGACCCCTATCCACCCCCGACCCCTATCCAACCCCCGCTGACCCCTATCCACCCACCGCTGACCCCTATCCACCCCCCTCTGACCCCTATCCACCCCCGCTGACCCCTATCCACCCCCTGCTGACCCCTAGCCACCCCCTGCTGACCCCTAGTCACCCCCTGCTGACCCCTATCCACCCCCGACCCCTATCCACCCCCCGCTGACCCCTATGCCCCCCGCTGACCCCTACCCACCCCCCCTGACCCCTATCCACCCCCGACCGCTATCCACCCCCCGCTGACCCCTATCCACCCCCTGACCCCTATCCACCCCCGCTGACCCCTATGCCCCCCCGCTGACCCCTATCCACCCCCCGACCCCTATCCATCCCCTGCTGACCCCTATCCACCCCCCGACCCCTATCCATCCCCTGCTGACCTGTATCCACCCCCCCCCCCCCCCCACTGAAGCCCTTCGTCCCAGCTTGTCCATGCTGCCCAGTTTCTATCACTGAGCTAGTCCCAATTGGCCGCATTTGGCTCATATCCCTCGATACCCATCTTACCCATATAACTCTCCAAATGCTTTTTAAAGAACAAAATTGTACCCGCTTTTACCACTGCCTCTGGCAGCTCGTTCCAGACACTCCCCACCCTCTGTGTGAAGAAACTTCCCCTCTGGACCCTTTTGTATCTTTCCCCTCTCACCTTAAACCTGTGCCCTCTAGTTTTAGACTCCTCTACCTTTGGGGAAAGATGTCGACCTTACCTACCTTATCTATGCCCTCATTATTTTATAGACCTCTATAAGATCAGCCCTAAGCCTCCTACACTCCAGGGAAAGAAGTCTCAGTCCCAGCCTATCCAGCCTCTCCTTATAACTCAGACTATCAAGTCCTGGTAGAATCCTAGTAAATCTCTTCTGCACTCTTTCTAGTTTAACAATATCCTTCCTATAATAGGGTGACCTGAACTGTGCACAGTATTCAAAGTGTGGCCCTACGACTTCCGGTAGCGGCAATGAACAGCTGAGCCGCACGTTCGGAGGCTCCCGGAAAGAACGGACTTTGGGGCTTTTTTAAAGGCCCCCAACAGAGCTTGTGAGGCGAATCCCGACGTGGGAAGAGGCCAGGAGTCGCCCCAGAGGTCCCATGGTGGAGACCAGGAGCGGGGCAGGGAGAGAATCAAAGGAGAAAACACCCGGGAAAAATCGGGACCCGAAGGACAAAATGGCGGCCGGCGAAAGTTTTGAAGAGTTGAAGAAGTGGGTCGAGACGACTCTGCTGCGCTGCTTCCAGGAGCTGAAAGTGGAGCTGCTGGAGTCCATCAAGGTAACCAACAGGGAGCTGATGGAGACCCAGACAGCCCAGGGGGCTGCGATCCGGGAGCTGCAGCAGCAGGCCACCGAAAGGGAGGATGAGGCCGTGGCCGTGGCGGGGAAGGTGGAGATGCACGAGGCGCTCCATAAAAGATGGCAGGAGCGGTTCGAGGAGTTGGACAACCGGTCGAGGAGGAAGGATTTACGGATCCTGGGCCTCACGGAGGGGCTGGAGGGGTCGGACCTAGCGGCCTATGTGGTGGTGATGCTGAACTCGCTGATGGGGGCTGGGTCCTTCCAGGGGCCGCTGGAGTTGGAGGAGGCCCACAGAATTCTGGCTAGGAGGCCCAAGCCGAACGAGCCGCCGCGGGCGGTGTTGGTGAGGTTCCATCGGTTCGTGGATCGTGAGTGTGTGCTCCGGAGGGCCAAGAAGGAGCGGAGCAGCAAATGGGAGAACACGGAGGTGTGGATCTTCCAGGACTGGAGTGCAGAGGTGGCGAGGCGGAGGGCCGGGTTTAACCGGATGAAGGCGGTGCTCCACAGTCAGAAGGTGAAATTTGGAATGCTGCTGCCGGTGCGTCTGTGGGTCACCTACCAGGATCGGCACCACTATTTTGATTCCCCGGAGGAGGCGTGGGCCTTCGTGCAAGCCGAGAAACTGGACACAAACTGAGGGTCCCCCGGGGGGGGATGCTATGGAATACTGTATTTATTTATACTGTATGTGTATCTGCGGGGTTTAGGGTATGATGTGGGGTGGCCGTAGGGTGGGTGGGGTGATGCCGTACGGGTGTTTCCTTTATGGGTTTTCTAGCAGGAGTTGGGTGGACGGGTTTGGACTGAGGGGTAAACGGGGTGTTTGGGGAGCTGGTGGGGGGGGGGACTGACAATGGGAGTGGCCCTGGAGGAGGCGGGGCCCGGCAGGGCGAAAGCGCGGGCTTTCTGCGGGGTCCCCGCGCTGGGAGAGGGAGGGGGCGGGGTTTTCTTTTCCCGCGCAGGAGCGGGGGAGGGTGGACTGGTTGATGGGCACAATGGGGGAGGGGCAGTCCCACATTGGGAGGAGCCGAAAGTAGGGCGGGAGCCGCCGGGGTCAGCAGAAGTTAGCTGGCTCACAGGAGTGCTGTAGGGGGGGGGGGGCGGCTATGAGGGGTCCTAGCCTGCGGGGGGGGGGGGGGGGGGAGGGGGGGGGGGGGGGATACCGGGTTGCTGCTGAAACGGTCAGGAAGGAGCTGGAGGACGCAGGGGGTGCTGGAGGGGGGGAGGTGCCGCCGTGGGAAACTGGCAGAGCGTGGGACGCTGGCCGGGGGTGGGCAAGGGATGGGGTATGGCTAATCGGCAGGGGAAGGGGGCAGGGAGCCCTCGGATCCAGCTGATAACCTGGAATGTGAGGGGGCTGAATGGGCCGGTCAAGAGGGCCCGAATAGTTGCGCACCTGAAGGGGCTGAAGGCGGATGTGGCCATGCTCCAGGAGACATTGGGGCAGCACGGTAGCGGGGCAGCACGGTAGCATGGTGGTTAGCATAAATGCTTCACAGCTCCAGGGTCCCAGGTTCGATTCCCGGCTGGGTCACTGTCTGTGCGGAGTCTGCACGTCCTCCCCGTGTGTGCGTGGGTTTCCTCCGGGTGCTCCGGTTTCCTCCCACAGTCCAAAGATGTGCGGGTTAGGTGGATTGGCCATGATAAATTGCCCGTAGTGTCCTAAAAAGTAAGGTTAAAGGGGGGGGGGGGGGTGGTTGTTGGGTTACGGGTATAGGGTGGATACGTGGGTTTGAGTAGGGTGATCATTGCTCGGCACAACATCGAGGGCCGAAGGGCCTGTTCTGTGCTGTACTGTTCTATACTCTATATTCTATATTCTATACATACCTGAGAGTGGTGGACTAGGTCCGGCTGAGAAAGGGGTGGGTGGGCCAGGTATTCCACTCAGGGCTGGACGAGAAGAGGAAGGGGGTGGCGATCCTGGTGGGGAAGAAGGTGTCGTTTGAGGCGTTGAAGGTGGTGGCTGACAGTGGCGGGAGGTACGTGATGGTGAGTGGCAAGCTGCAGGGGGAGCGGGTGGTGCTGGTGAATGTTTATGCCCCAAATTGGGACGACGCGGGGTTCATGCGGCGTATGCTGGGCCGCATTCCGGACCTGGAGGTGGGGGGCCTGATCATGGGAGGGGGACTTTAACACAGTACTGGATACCCCATTGGATCGATCCAAGTCCCGGACGGGTAGGAGGTCGGCGGCGGCTAAGGTGCTGAGGGGATTTATGGACCAGATGGGGGGGTGGATCCCTGGAGGTTTGCGAGGCCAAGGGCCAGGGAATACTCGTTTTTCTCCCATGTACATAAGGCTTACTCGAGGGTTGATTTTTTTGTCCTGAGCAGGGGGTTGGTGTCGAGGGTGGAGGATGCTGAATACTCCGCCATTGCCATTTCAGATCATGCCCCGCACTGGATGGACCTCAGGCTGGGGGAAGAGAGGGACCAACGTCTGCTCTGGCGCTTGGAGGTGGGGCTGCTGGCAGAGGAGGAGGTGGCCGGGAGGGTTCGGGGGTGTATTGAGAGGTACCTCGAGGCCAATGATAACGGGGAGGTTCGAGTGGGGACGGTCTGGGAGGCATTGAAGGCGGTGATGAGGGGGGAATTGATCTCCATTCGAACCCATAGGGAGAGGGGGGAGCAGAGGGAGAGGGAGAGACTGATAGGGGAGATGGTGCAGGTGGATAGGAGATATGCGGGGGCCCCAGGGGAGGGATTGCTGGGGGAGAGGCGCAGCCTTCAGGCCAGGTTTGACCTACTGACGACTAGAGGGGCGAGGGCCCGGTGGAGGAAAGCACAGGGGGCGGTGTATGAACACGGTGGGAGGGCGGGCGGGATGCTGGCGCACCAGCTCCGGAAGCGAGACGCGGCCGGGGAGATTGGGGGAGTGGTGGGTGGAGCTGGGGGGGGGTGGTGCGGAGGGGGGGTAGAGGTCAATGGGGTCTTCAGGGACTTTTATGGGGAGCTGTGCCGGTCTGAGCCCCCCGGTGGATAGGGGTGGAATGGGGTGCTTCCTGGACAGGTTGCGTTTCCCGAGGGTGGAAGAGGAGCGGGTGGAGGGGCTAGGGACGCCGATCGAGTTGGAGGAGGTTGTCAAGGGGATAGGGAGCATGCAGTCGGGGAAGGCGCCGGGGCCGGACGGGTTTCCGGCGGAATTCTATAACAAGTATTTGGACCTGTTGGGCCCCCTGTTGGTTCGGACCTTTAACGAGGCAAGGGAGGGGGGGGGGGGGGGGGGGCTTTGCCCCCAACTATGTCACGGGCGCTGATTTCCTTGATCCTGAAGCGGGACAAGGACCCTCTGCAGTTTGGGTCATATAGGCCGATTTCGTTGCTGAACGCCGATGCTAAGCTGCTGGCAAAGATCCTGGCCACTAGAATAGAGGATTGTGTGCCGGGGGTCATACATGAGGACCAGACGGGGTTTGTGAAGGGAAGGTAGCTGAACACAAATGTGCGAAGACTCCTCAATGTCATTATGATGCCGGCGGTGGAAGGGGAGGCGGAGATAGTGGTGGCATTGGATGCGGAGAAGGCCTTTGATAGGGTTGAGTGGGTGTATCTGTGGGAGGTGTTGGAGAGGTTTGGGTTTGGGGAGGGGTTTATCCGGTGGGTGAGGCTGCTCTATGAGGCCCCGATGGCAAGTGTAGCCACAAATAGGAGGAGGTCGGAGTACTTTCGGCTGCATCGGGGGACGAGAGAGGGGTGCCCCCTGTCCCCCTTGCTCTTCGCGTTGGCGATTGAGCCCCTGGCCATGGCGATGAGGGAGTCAGGGAACTGGAGGGGCATGGTGCGGGGGGGGAGGAGCATCGAGTGTCACTGTACGCGGACGACCTGCTGCTGTATGTGGCGGACCCGGTGGGGGGGATGCCGGAGGTGATGAGGATCCTTGGGGAATTCGGGGGTTTCTCGGGGTATAAGTTGAACCTGGGCAAGAGCGAGGTGTTTGTGGTGCACCCGGGGGATCAAGAGGAGGGGATTGGTAGGCTCCCACTGAAGCAGGCAGGGAAGAGCTTCAGGTACCTAGGGGTCCAGGTGGCTGGGAGTTGGGGGGCCCTGCACAAGCTCAACCTCACAAGGTTGGTGGAGCAGATGGAGGAGGAGTTTAAGAGGTGGGATATGTTACCGCTGTCACTGGCGGGGAGGGTGCAGTCCGTCAAGATGACGGTGCTCCCGAGGTTTTTGTTCTTGTTCCAGTGCCTCCCCATCTTTATCCCAAAGGCCTTTTTCAGGAGGGTCAACAGCAGTATTACGGGATTTGTGTGGGCGCATGGGACTCCAAGGGATCGAAGAGTGTTCCTGGAACTAGGCAGGGATAGGGGGGGGCTGGCGCTGCCCAACCTCTGTGGGTACTACTGGGCAGCCAACGCAGCGATGGTGCGTAAGTGGGTAATGGACGAGGAAGGGGCAGCATGGAAGAGGATAGAGGCGGCGTCATGTGTGGGCACGAGCCTGGAGGCGCTGGTAACGGCGCCGTTGCCGCTCCCTCCAACGAGGTACACCACGAGCCCGGTGGTGGCGGCTACCCTCAAAATTTGGGGGCAATGGAGACGGCACAGAGGAGAAATGGGGGGCTCGATGGAGGCCCCGATAAGGGGGAACCATCGGTTCGTCCCAGGGAGCATTGATGGCGGATTCCGGGGCTGGCACAGGGCAGGGGTTAGGAGGTTGAGGGACCTGTTTGTGGAGGGGAGGTTCGCGAGCTTGGGGGAGTTAGAGGGGAAGTTTGGGCTCCCCCCGGGGAGCATGTTTAGGTACATCCAGGTGAGGGCGTTTGCCAGGCAGCAGGTGGAGGGGTTCCCCTTGCTGCCCCCACGGGGGGTGCGGGATAGGGTGCTCTCGGGGGTGTGGGTCGGAGGGGGGAGGATCTCGGACATATACCGGGTGATGCAGGAGGTAGACGAGGCCTCGGTGGGGGAGCTGAAGGGTAAATGGGAAGAGGAGCTGGGTGAGGAGATTGAGGAGGGGACATGGGCGGATGCCCTGGAAAGGGTGAATTCCTCCTCTTCCTGTGCGAGGCATAGCCTCATACAGTTCAAAGTGCTGCATAGGGCCCACATGACGGGGACAAGGATGAGTAGGTTCTTCGGGGGCGAGGGCAGGTGTGCTAGGTGCTCGGGGAGCCCAGCGAACCACGCCCATATGTTTTGGGCGTGCCCAGCGTTGGGGGAGTTTGGGAAGGGGGTAGCAAAGACGGTGTCGAGGGTGGTGGGATCCAGGGTCGAGCCAGGCTGGGGACTCGCAATTTTTGGGGTTGCAGTGGAGCCGGGAGAGCAGGAGGTGATAGAGGCCGGTGTTCTGGCCTTTGCGTCCCTAGTAGCCCGGCGGAGGATCTTGCTCCAATGGAAGGATGCGAGGCCCCCCAGCGTGGAGGCCTGGATCAATGATATGGCGGGGTTCATTAAATTGGAGAGGGTGAAATTTGCCCTGAGGGGATCAGTAGAAGGGTTCTTTAGGCGGTGGCAGCCTTTCCTGGACTTCCTGGCGGAACGGTAGGGAAATAGGCCAACAGCAGCAGCAACCCGGGGGAGGGGGGGGAGGGGGGGGGGGGGGAGAACTGTGCACATGGGTTTGTGGAGGGTGTTATCTCCCTCTTGTTTGTTCTTTTTTTCTTTTTTTTTCTTTGTTGTTGTTTTTTCTTTTTGTTTGAAGTTGCTATTGAAGCTGGGGGGGTATTGTTCATGGGGTGTTACCGCGGTTGTATGTTAATAGAGCTAAGATGTTTATATTTTGTATTTTATTTTGTAAAAATTTCAATAAAAATTATTTTTAAAAAGTGTGGCCCTACTAATGTCTTGTTCAGCAAGGTGTCCCAACTCCTGGATTCAATATTCTGACCAATAAAACCTAGCATGCTGAATGCCTTCTTCACTACCCTGTCCACCTGCGATTCCACCTTCAAGGAGCTATGGACTTGTAATCCGAGATCTCTTTGTTCTGTAACTCTCCCCAACTCCCTGCCATTAACTGAGTAGGTCCTGCCCCGATTCGATCGACCAAAATGCATCAGCTCACATTTATCCAAATTAAACACCATCTGCAATTCATCGGCCCACTGGCCCAATTGGTCAAGATGCCGTTGCAATCCTAGACAACCTTCTTCACTGTCCTCTGGTGTTGGGGAAATTGATGTGATCCCAGGGTACTCAAGGAAGCTCCTACCGTGAGGTTATTCATGAAGGCCCCACCTTCTCAACCTAATCCCTCGCCTGAGGTGTGGTGATCCTCAGGTTAAAGCCCCACCAGTCAATTACTCCTCAAGGGGGCGAGCAGCCTATGGCCATCTGAGTCTATGGCGACTTTACTTTCACTTTTAGTGAGATTGTCATGGTCATCATTGTGGGAACTAGCTTTCTGTTCTAGATTTTAGTTTAGGGGCTGGTTTAACACAGTGGGTTAAACAGCTGGCTTGTAATGCAGAACAAGGCAGCAGCGAGGGTTCAATTCCCGTACCGACCTCCCTGAACATGTGCCGGAATGTGGCGACTAGGGGCTTTTCACAGTAACTTCATTGAAGCCTACTTGTGACAATAAGCAATTATTAACTGAATTCAAACCCACCAGCTGTTGTGATGGGATCTGAACTTATGTCCCGAGAGCCTCTGGATTATTCCAGTGACATTTCCACCACACCGCCATCTCCCCCTCAATTATATCTGGGATCTTGCTGTGCACACATATACTAACCAGTGCAGCAAGAACAAGTGTTATCACTGCTTCTCTCCTGAAACAGTAAACTGAGCACAGAGCAAAGACAGAGCCTGGGATGTACGAGCATGCTCTGCCTTGCTCAGCTCTCGGTAGATGAGGAAGTTATGTTCACATTCTGGACTAAATACTGAGAAAGTGTGGGTATCGGTGGAGCTATACTCAGTGTATGCCCCATGTCAGAGGTAGCAGAATGAGAAACTTATAATAAATTTTTATTATTGTCACAAGTAGGCTTACATTAACACTGCAATGACGTTACTGTGAAAATCCCCTAGTCACCACATTCTGGCGCCTGTTCGGTACACAGAGGGAGAATTCAGAATGTCCAGTTCACCTAACAGCACGTCTTTCGGGACTTGTGGGAGGAAACCGGAGAACCCAGAGGAAACCCACGCAGACACGGGGAGAACGTGCAGACTCCGCACAGTGACCCAAGCTGGGAATCGAACCTGGAACCCTGGAGCTGTGAAGCAGCAGTGCTAACCACTGTAGAACAAAGAACAATACAGCACAGGAACAGGCCCCTTGGCCGACTACTATGCTGCCCTATCCAGACACAATAAGAATCTCACTGACATCTCTGGTATCAATGGAGCTTGATGTGGGTTTTTCAGGAAAGATATGCAATTTTGATCCTCTGATGAAATGATGTAACCCATTCCCCAGAGAAAGCTCTTCAGTAATTTGAGTTCCAGCTTACTGGAATCAAAAGCTTTCTCGTACATCACGTCAGACTGATCAACCTGAACATGTTTAACGTCCTTGAAACAGAATCCGAAACATGGGGATTGATTTCAGGGAAGACACTGTACTCTGTAACAGCTCCATTTCAGTTTTACCCCAGTATTCTCCTTGTGAAGAAGATAGTTTCTTCGGCCCAAATCATCTTCAGCTGTTTCATCAAGAGCTTTCCCTTTATCACAGTCAAACATGGGGATGTTCGCTGATGTTCAGCACCATTCATGACTCCAGTTTATGCCCTTAGGCAGCATAACCTGGACTGAAAAGTTTCAGCCCACAGCGCCAGGCAATGACCGTCTCCAACAATAGAGAATCTAACCACCGCCTCTTGACAATCAATGACATTACCATGACTGAATCCCCCACAATCAACAAATGACCAGAAACTGAACTGGACTAGCCACATTAATACTGTGGCAACCAGATCAGGTCAAAGGCTAGGAATCCTATGGCGAGTAACTATGGCGAAAAACTCCCCAAAGCCTGCCACCATCTACAAGGCACAAGTCAAGAGTGTGATGGAATACTCTCCACTTGCCTGGATGAGTGCGGCTCCAACAACACTCAAGAAGCTCAACACCATCCAGGACAAAGCAGCCCCGCTTGATTGGCTCCCCATCCACAAACATTCACTCAATCTACACTGGCACACAGTGGCAGCCGTGTGTACCATCTACAAGATGTACTTCAGAAACCCACAAAAATTCCTCAGACAGCACCTTCCAACCCCATACCTTCTACCACCCAGAAGAACAAGAGTAGCAGATGCACATGAAATCTAAAAGGAATCAACTCGTACAGACAGCGCGGCATCTACTTTAGCACCAGAAATGTCAAGGCACACTCAACGGTGTTGACCCTGCAAAGACCCCTCACTAACATCTGAAAAGACCCCTCACTAACATCTGCAAAGACCCCTCACTAACATCTGTAAAGACCCCTCACTAACATCTGTAAAGACCCCTCACTAACATCTGCAAAGACCCCTCACTAACATCTGTAAAGACCCCTCACTAACATCTGCAAAGACCCGTCACTAACATCTGCAAAGACCCCTCACTAACATCTGCAAAGACCCCTCACTAAAATCTGGGGCTTGTTCCAACATTGGGAGAGCTGCCAGACAACCTGACATTGTCTGTAAGACATGATTTGGTGAGAGCGACTGAGATTGACCAGATCCCAGACACCACCATCACCATTCCTGAGTATGCCCCGTCCCACTCACAGGATAGACACAACAGTGGTGACAAAAGATATGTGGTGCCATCGGGTCAAGCATGGTGAGAGAGCCAACACGGGGGAAAGCAAACTTGATTTTGTCCGGATCAATCCACTTGGCACAGATGCATCTATGAACTGCTGTCCATAGACTACAGCTCCGCCTTCAACACTAGTATCCCGACAAGATTTATAACCAAACTCTGCAATCTTGGGCTTGACCCCTCCCTGTGCAGCTGGATCCTTGCCTTCCTCACCAACAGGCTGCAATCTGTCAGGATCGGCAACAGCATCTCCTCCACAATAGTCCTCAACACCGGGGCCACACAAGGATGTGTGTTCAGTCCTGTACTGTACTCCCTATACACACATCACTGTGTGGCAAGATTTAACTCCAATTCGATCTATAAGTCTGCGGATGATACGACTGTGGTGGGCCGCATCTCAAACAACGACAAATCACACTACAGGAGGGAGATAAATGACTTGGTTGCATGGTGTACCGAAAACAACCTCTCTCTAAATGTCGGAAAGACTAAGGAACTGATCATCGACTTCAGGAAGCGCAGCACGACACACACTCCCGTCTGCATCAATGGCTCCAAAGTGGAGATGGTCGATAGATTTAAGTTCCTGGGGGTGACCATCACCAAAAGTCTGTCCTGGTCCACTCACGTTAATACAACAGTCAAGAAAGCCCAACAACGTCTCTCCTTCCTACGAAAGCTAAATAAATTCAGCATGTCAGCATCGACTCTCACAAACTTCTACAGATGTGCGATAGAGAGCATCCTATCCGGCTGCATCACAGCCTGGTATGGCAACTGCTTGGTCCAAGATCACAAGAAACTGCAGAGTGTGGTGAACTCAGCCCAACGCATCACACAAGCTTGCCACCCCCACATTGATTCTGTCTACACCTCCCGCTGCCTCAGGAAGGCAGACAGCATTATCAGAGACCCCTCCCACCCAGGTATTGCCTTCTTCCAGACCCTTCCATCAGGCAGAAGGTACAGAAATCTGAAGACCCCACATCCGGACATAACAACAGCTTCTTCCCCATAGCTACAAGACTCCTCAACGACTCCCCCTCGGACTGATCTGTTCCCTGTAAGGCACTATTCACGACGTCCTATGCTGCTCTTGCTCATGTATTTGCTTTGTTTGGCCCCTTGTTCCGCACTGTAACCAATCACTGTTTGTCAATGTACCATTTGTCAATGTTCTCTGTTGATTATTCTTTTGTCTACTATGTACGTTCTGTGTACGTTCCCTTGGCCGCAGAAAAATACTTTTCACTGTACATGGGTACATGTGACAATAAATCAAATCAAAATCAAAAATCTGTCCATGACTGTATCTGTAGGAGTGACCACTGCACAGTCCTTGTGGGAAAGAAGTCCTGTATTCATGCTGAGGAGACCCTCCATCATGTTGTGTGGCACTACCACCGTGCTAAATGCGATAGACTTTGAACAGATCTAGCAACTCAAGATTGGGCATCTATGAGGCGCTTTGGGCCATCAGCAGCAACAGAATTGTATTCAACCACAATCTGTAAACTGATGGCCCAGCATATCCCCCACTCTACCATTACCACCCAGCCAGGGGATTAACCCTGGTTCAATGAAGAGTGCAGGAGAACAGGCCAGGAACAACATCAGGCAGACTGAAAAATGAGGTGTCAACCTGGTGAAGCAGAACACAGGACTACTGAAGCATCTGCAACTGTCTTCAGCAGTAAGCTTGCGCTTTTCAAGGAGACACATCTGGAGTGAGGCACATCCAGAGTGGGAATTGCAACTTGGTAATTTGGTGCAGTGAGGTAATCAGGAAAGATAAGTTGAAAATCTAATTCTGCTGTTTTTCAGTTAAAAGTGCAGTGTGTAGCTTAGTGTCTGATTGGTTGAAGCTGCCCCCACCCTAATTGCTGAGAGGCAGTTATCTGTCAGTCACCTGAGGCCTGTTTAGGGGCACAACGGGCACATTGTATTCTGCTCTTTGAAGTTTAGGTATTTTTTGAGTCATCGGTTAGCTGAGGTCTGCATAAAAGACAGACAGAAAGCGCACTCAGTAAGCTTGCGCTTTTCAAGGAGACACAGCCGGAGTGAAGCACATCCGGAGTGGGAATTGCAACTTGGTAATTTGGTGCAGTGAGGTAATCGGGAAAGGGAGAGAACCAGAGAGCATCTGAGACCCTGGGTGAGTTCTCCCAGTGAGCCAGAGAAGACACAGCCAGAGTGAGGCACAACCAAGAGTGAGTTTGGGAATTCGAAGCTAGGTGGGAAGGAGGTGCTTTTTAACCCTGGTAAGTGACTGGGAAGTAGTTTTTATTTTTATTGTCTAATTTATTTATTTTTATTTTGAAATTGTAGTTGTATAAGTTTACCTAAGGTTTAAGACATGGCAGGAGATCCCAGACCCGTGTCACGCTCCTCGTGTGCGATATGGGAGCTCAGGGACACGTCCACTGTCCCTGGCTCTTTCACGTGCAAGAAGTGTGTTCAGTTGCAGCTCCGATAGACCGCTTGACGGCTCTGGAGCTGCGGATGGACTCACTTTGGAGCATCCGCGATGCTGAGGAGGTCGTGGATAGCACGTTTAGCGAGTTGGTCACACCGCAGGTGAAAGTTACTGAGGGAGATAGCAACTGGGTGACCATAAGACAGAGCAAGAGTAGGAAGGCAGTGCAGGTGTCCCCTGCGGTCATCTCCCTGCAAAACAGATATACCGCTTTGGATACTGTTGGGGAGATGGCTCACCAGGGGAAGGCAGCAGAAAGGTTCATGGCACCGTGGCTGGCTCTGCTGCACAGCAGGGCAGGAAGAAAAATGGCAGGGCTATAGTGATAGGGGACTCGATCGTAAGGGGAATAGACAGGCGGTTCTGTGGACGAAATCGAGACTCCAGGATGGTATGTTTCAATTATATAAGGTGTTAGTGAGGCCACACCTGGAGTATTGTGTTCAATTTTGGTCTCCTTACTTGAGAAAGGACATACTGGCACTGGAGGGTGTGCAGAGGAGATTCACTAGGTTAATCCCAGAGCTGAAGGGGTTGGATTATGAGGAGAGGTTGAGTAGACTGGGACTGTACTCGTTGGAATTTAGAAGGATGAGAGGGGATCTTATAGAAACATTTAAAATTATGAAGGGAATAGATAGGATAGATGCGGGCAGGTTGTTTCCACTGGCGGGTGAAAGCAGAACTAGGGGACATAGCCTCAAAATAAGGGGAAGTAGATTTAGGACTGAGTTTAGGAGGAACTTCTTCACCCAAAGGGTTGTGAATCTATGGAATTCCTTGCCCAGTGAAGCAGTTGAGGCTCCTTCATTACATGTTTTTAAGGTAAAGATAGATAGTTTTTTGAAGAATAAAGGGATTAAGGGTTATGGTGTTCGGGCCGGAAAGTGGAGCTGAGTCCACAAAAGATCAGCCATGATCTCATTGAATGGCGGAGCAGGCTCGAGGGGCTAGATGGCCTACTCCTGCTCCTAGTTCTTATGTTCTTATGTGCTGAGTGAATATTCACTTTGACCTCTTCCGGCACCACAGACACCAGTCTTCAGCCAATTCAGGATGGTCAATAAGATTTAGATTTATTGTCAAGTATTGTTCTGCGTACAGTCCAGGCAGATCGTTCCATCATGAAAAAACATAGGACATACATAAATACGCAAAGTTCATACATGGACATCAGATGAAGGATACGGAGACATAAAACAGAAAGGTTAGAGATAATGTTAGTGTTAGAGTTACGTTTGAAAAGGTTAGTACGGTTATAAGAGATGTAGGAAGAGGATCTGTGGGAGAGAGCTCGCAGAGAGTCGCTCCAGAGCCATCTTGAAAGAACAATAATTGCAGCGTTAGCCAGCGACACCCGCATCTCATGAATGAAGATCTATTGTAAAACCCTCAATCATCAGCAAACTGATGGAAGGAGTCATCAACAGTACTGACTGATTACTGACTGATTACTGACTGATTTACTGACTGATTACTGATTGATTACTGACTGATTACTGACTGATTACTGACTGATTACTGACTGATTACTGATTGATTACTGCATGATTACTGAATGATTACTGAGTGACTATTGATGATTGATTACTGACTGATTACTGATCGATTACTGAGTAATTACTGACTGATTACTGACTGATTTACTGACTGATTACTGACTGATTTACTGAGTGATTATTGATGATGAGTATTCACTGATTACTGATTGATTAGTGATTATTGATGATATTTACTGATTGAGTACTGACTGATTACTGATCAATTTACTGACTGATTTACTGACTGATTACTGATTGATTACTGAGTGATTATTGATGATGAGTATTCACTGATTACTGATTGATTAGTGATTATTGATATTTACTGATTGAGTACTGACTGATTAATTTACTGACTGATTACTGATTAATTTACTGACTGATTACTGATTGAGTACTGCCTGATTATTGATCACTGACTGATTACCGATTGATTACTGAGTGACTATTGATGATTGATTACTGACTGATTACTGATCGATTACTGAGTGATTACTGAGTGATTACTAATTGATTACTGACTGATTACTGATTGATTACTAAGTGATTACTGACTGATTACTGATTGATTACTGACTGATTACTGATTGATTACTGACTGATTACTGATTGATTACTGCATGATTACTGAATGATTACTGAGTGACTATTGATGATTGATTACTGACTGATTACTGATCGATTACTGAGTGATTACTGACTGATTACTGACTGATTTACTGACTGATTACTGACTGATTTACTGAGTGATTATTGATGATGAGTATTCACTGATTACTGATTGATTAGTGATTATTGATGATATTTACTGATTGAGTACTGACTGATTACTGATTAATTTACTGACTGATTACTGACTGATTTACTGACTGATTACAGATTGATTACTGAGTGATTATTGATGATGAGTATTCACTGATTACTGATTGATTAGTGATTATTGATGATATTTACTGATTGAGTACTGACTGATTACTGATTAATTTACTGACTGATTACTGATTGAGTACTGCCTGATTATTGATCACTGACTGATTACTGATTGATTACTGAGTGACTATTGATGATTGATTACTGACTGATTACTGATTGATTACTAAGTGATTACTGACTGATTACTGATTGATTACTGAGTGATTACTGATTGATTACTGACTGATTACTGATTGATTACTGCATGATTACTGAATGATTACTGAGTGACTATTGATGATTGATTACTGACTGATTACTGATCAATTACTGAGTGATTACTGAGTGATTACTAATTGATTACTGACTGATTACTGATTGATTACTGACTGATTACTGATTGATTACTGACTGATTACTGATTGATTACTAAGTGATTACTGATTGATTACTGACTGATTACTGAGTGATTACTGACTGATTACTAATTGATTACTGACTGATTACTGATTGATTACTGACTGATTACCGATTCATTACTGAGTGATTATTGATGATTGATTACTGAGTGATTACTGATTGTTTATTGATGATTGATTACTGACTGATTGCTGACTGTTTACTGACTGATTACTGATTGGTTACTAAGTGATTACTGACTGATTACTGATTGATTACTGACTGATTACTGATTGATTACTAAGTGATTACTGACTGATTACTGATCGATTACTGAGTCATTACTGACTGATGTCTAATTGATTACTGACTGACTACTGATTGATTACTGACTGATTAATTTTTTTTTTTTTTTTTTTTTATAAATTTAGATTACCCAATTATTTTTTCCAATTAAGGGGCAATTTAGCATAGCCAATCCACCTACTCTGCACATTTTTGGGTTGTGGGGGCGAAACCCACGCAGACACGGGGAGAATGTGCAAACTCCACACAGACAGTGACCCAGAGCCGGGATCGAACCTGGGACCTCAGCGCCGTGAGGCGGTTGTGCTAACCACTAGGCCACCGTGCTGCCCTACTGACTGATTAATGATTCATTACTGACTGATTACTGATTGATTACTGACTGATTAATGATTCATTACTGGTTGATTACTGCCTGATTACTGATTGATTACTGAGTGATTATTGATGATTGATTATTGACTGATTATGATTGATTACTGAAAGTTTATTGATTATTGATTACTGACTGATTGCTTACTGTTTACTGACTGATTACTGATTGGTTACTGACTGATAACTGATTGATTACGGACTGATTACTGAATGATTACTGATGATTACTGACTGATTACTGACTGATTACTTACTGATTACTGACTGATTTACTGATTGATTACTGACTGATTACTGACTGATTACTGATTGGTTACTGAGTGATTACTGATGATTGATTATTGATTGATTACTGACTGATTACTGATTGATTATTGACTGATTGCTGATTAATGAATCATTACTGATTAATTATTGACTGATTAATTATTGATTCCTGACTAGTTATTGATTACTGAGTGATTATTGACTGATTACTGATTGATTTACTGACCGATTACTGATTCATGATTGATTGCTGACTGATTACTGATTGATTTACTGACTGATTACTGATTGATTATTGATTGATTTACTGACAGATTACGGAATGATTATTGATGAGTGATTATTGATGAGTGATTATTGATTGATGAGTGATTATTGATGAGTCATTAATGATGTGTGCTTATTGATGAGTGATTATTGTTGAGTGATTATTGAGCGATTATTGATGAGTGATTATTGATGAGTCATTAATGATGAGTGATTATTGAGTGATTATTGATGAGTGATTATTGATGAGTCATTAATGATGTGTGATTATTGATGAGTGATTATTGTTGAGTGATTATTGAGCGATTATTTTTTTTTTAATATAATTTTTATTGGAATTTTTTACAGAAAATATAAAACATAACGACAAACAATGAAATGCAACAAAATAACCCATAATAACTGTGACACCCCCAGACCGTATCGGCGCATGTATCACATCCCCCCACCCCCCCAACCCTAATGAACAACAAAAGAACTTAAAAAATATTAAAATTAAATAAACAAACATAGTCATTGTCGGCCCCCCCCCCCTTTTCCCTCCCCTTTTCCCTCCCCGGGTTGCTGCTGCTGCTGTCCCCGTACCCTATCGTTGAGCCAGAAAGTCGAGAAAAGGCTGCCACCGCCTAAAGAACCCTTGTACCGACCCTCTCAGGGCGAATTTGACCTTCTCTAGCTTAATGAAACCCGCCATGTCATTGATCCAGGTCTCCACGCTTGGGGGCCTCGCATCCTTCCATTGTAGCAAGATCCTTCGCCGGGCTACTAGGGACGCAAAGGCCAGCACACCGGCCTCTTTCGCCTCCTGCACTCCCGGCTCCACCCCAACCCCAAAAATCGCGAGTCCCCATCCTGGCTTGACCCTGGATCCCACCACCCTCGACACCGTCCTCGCCACCCCCTTCCAGAACTCCTCCAGTGCCGGGCATGTCCAGAACATATGGGCATGGTTCGCTGGACTCCCCGAGCACCTGACACACCTGTACTCACCCCCAAAGAACCTACTCATCCTCGTCCCAGTCATGTGGCCTCGTCTCAGTCATGTGGTATTGAGCGATTATTGATGAGTGATTATTGATGAGTGATTATTGTTGAGTGATTATTGAGCGATTATTGATGAGTGATTATTGATGAGTCATTAATGATGAGTGATTATTGAGTGATTATTGATGAGTGATTGTTGATGAGTCATTAATGAAGAGTGATTACTGAGCGATTATTGATGAGTGATTATTGATGAGTTATTACCGAGTGATTATTGATGAGTGATTATTGATGAGTGATTACTGAGTGATTATTGATGAGTGATTATTGATGAGTGATTATTGATGAGTGATTACTGAGTGATTATTGATGAGTGATTATTGATGAGTGATTACTGAGTGATTAATGATGAGTGATTATTGATGAGTGATTAATGATGAGTGATTAATGATGAGTGATTACTGAGTGATTATTGATGAGTGATTACTGAGTGATTATTGGTGAGTGATCAATGATGAGTGATTATTGATGAGTGATTATTGAGTGATTATGGATCAGTAATTATTGATGAGTGATTAATGATCAGTGATTAATGATGAGTGATTATTGATGAGTGATTATTGATGAGTGATTAATGATGAGCAATTATTGATGAGTGATTATTGATGAGTGATTATTGATGAGTTATTACCGAGTGATTATTGATGAGTGATTACTGAGTGATTATTGATGAGTGATTATTGATGAGTGATTACTGAGTGATTAATGATGAGTGATTATTGATGAGTGATTATTGATGAGTGATTACTGAGTGATTATTGGTGAGTGATAATTGGTGAGTGATTAATGATGAGTGATTATTGATGAGTGATTATTGAGTGATTATGGATGAGTAATTATTGATGAGTGATTAATGATGAGTGATTATTGATGAGTGATTATTGATGAGTGATTAATGATGAGCAATTATTGATGAGTGATTATTGATGAGTGATTACTGAGTGATTATCGATGAGTGATTATTGATGAGTGATTAATGATGAGTGATTATTGATGAGTGATTACTGAGTGATTATTGATGAGTGATTATTGATGAGTGATTACTGAGTGATTATTGATGAGTGATTAATGATGAGTGATTATTGATGAGTGATTATTGAGTGATTGATTATTGATGAGTGATTATTGATGAGTGATTAATGATGAGTGATTATTGAGTGATTATTGATGAGTGATTATTGATGAGTCATTAATGATGAGTGATTATAGGGCAGCACGGTGGCGCAGTGGGTTAGCACTGCTGCCTCACGGCGCCGAGGTCCCAGGTTCGACCCCGGCTCTGGGTCACTGTCCGTGTGGAGTTTGCACAGTCTCTCCGTGTTTGCGTGGGTTTCGCCCCCACAACCCAAAGATGTGCAGGGTCGGTGGATTGGCCACGCTAAATTGCCCCTTAATTGGAAAAAATGAATTGGGTACTCTGAATTTTTTTTTAAATGAGTGATTATTGATGAGTGATTAATGAGTGATTACTGTGTGATTATTGATGAGTGATTATTGATTGATTATTGATGAGTGATTATTGAGTGACGATTGATGAGTGATTATTGAGCGATTATTGATGAGTGATTATTGAGTGATTATTGATGAGTGATTACTGAGTGATTATTGAGTGATTATTGATGAGTGATTATTGATGAGTTATTATTGAGTGATTATTGATGAGTTATTATTGAGTGATTATTGATGAGTGATTATTGAGTGATTATTGATGAGCGATTATTGATGAGTGATTATTGAGTGATTATTGATGAGTGATTATTGATGAGTGATTAATGATGAGTGATTACTGTGTGATTATTGATGAGTGATTATTGATTGATTATTGAGTGATGATTGATGAGTGATTATTGATGAGTGATTATTGATGAGTGATTGATGAGCAATTATTGATGAGCGATTATTGCTGAGTGATTATTGAGTGAATATTGATAAGTGATTATTGATGAGTGATTGATGATGAGTTATTATTGATGAGTTATTATTGAGTGGTGATTATTGATGAGTGAGTATTGGGTGATTATTGAGTAATTATTGATGAGCGATTATTGATGAGTGATTATTGGGTGATTATTGATGAGTTATTATTGGGTGATTATTGGTGAGCGATTATTGAGTTATTATTGATGAGCGATTATTGATGAATTATTATTGAGTGATTATTGATGAGTGATTATTGATGAGTGATTATTGATGAGTGATTGATGAGCGATCATTGATGAGTGATTATTGATGAGTGATTAATGATGAGTTATTATTGATGAGTTATTATTGATTAGTGATTATTGGGTGATTATTGATGAGTTATTATTGAGTGATTATTGATGAGTTATTATTGGGTGATTATTGGTGAGCGATTATTGAGTTATTATTGATGAGCGATTATTGATGAATTATTATTGAGTGATTATTGATGAGTGATTATTGGGTGATTATTGATGAGTTATTATTGAGTGATTATTGATGAGTTATTATTGAGTGGTGATTATTGATGAGTGAGTATTGGGTGATTATTGAGTAATTATTGATGAGTAATTATTGATGAGTGATTATTGATGAGTGATTATTGGGTGATTATTGATCGAGTTATTATTGAGTGATTATTGATGAGTTATTATTGGGTGATTATTGGTGAGCGATTATTGATGAATTATTATTGAGTGATTATTGATGAGTGATTATTGATGAGTGATTAATGATGAGTTATTATTGATGAGTTATTATTGATGAGTTATTATTGAGTGATTATTGATGAGTTAATATTGGGTGATTATTGATGAGCGATTATTGATGAATTATTATTGAGTGATTTTCTTGCCTCTTTGGGTCCACAGCACTTGAATCCGGGCATCTTCGGGCGGAAGTAAGCTTGTGTATGTTTCCGGGTTGAAGGGTACCGCCGTCAAAGCGGATGATTGGCTGTGCCGGGGCGGAAGTGAGGTACCGGGAGGACGCACGTGGCCGGCTGAGTGACCTCTGAACCCCCCGCCATGGCTGTCCGCGCCTCGTTCGAGAACAACAACGAGATCGGCTGCTTCAGCAAACTGACCAACTCCTACTGCCTGCTGGCCGTGGGCGGCGCCGACAACTTCTACAGGTACCGGGGGGCTGGGGTGGGGGGCCTGGAGAGGGGTGGGGGGCCTGGAGAGGGGCGGGGGGCCTGGGAGAGGGGCGGGGGGCCTGGAGAGGGGCGGGGGGCCTGGAGAGGGGCGGGGGGCCTGGGAGAGGGCCCGGGGGAGAGAGCCCGGGGCCGGGTCTGGGGGAGAGAGCCCGGGGGTGAGGCCTGCTGGCCGTGAGCGGCGCCGACAACTTGTCCAGGTACCGGGGGCCCGGGGGGCGGGGGGCATGGGAGAGGGCCCGGGGGGCGGGGGGCGGGGGGCCTGGGAGAGGGCCCGGGGGGCGGGGGGCCTGGGAGAGGGCCCGGGGGGCGGGGGGCCTGGGAGAGGGCCCGGGGCCTGGGAGAGGGCCCGGGGGGCGGGGGGCTGGGGAAGAGAGCCCGGGGAACGGGGTCTGGGGAAGAGAGCCTGGGGTGGGGGCTGGGCCTGGGGGAAGAGAGCCCGGGGAACGGGGCCTGGGGGGGGGCGGGGCGCTGGGGCCTAGGAGAGGGCCCGGGGCGGGGGGCTGGGGGAGGGGCCTGGGCGGGGGGCGGGGGAGGGCCCGGGGCGGGGGGCTGGGGGAGGGGGAGGGGCCTGGGAGAGGGCCCGGGGCGGGGGGCTGGGGGAGGGCCCGGGGCGGGGGGCTGGGAGAGGGCCCGGGGCGGGGGGTTGGGAGAGGGCCCGGGGCGGGGGGTTGGGAGAGGGCCCGGGGCGGGGGGTTGGGGGAGGGCCCGGGGCGGGGGGCTGCTGGCCGGGTCTGGAGGGCGGGGGGAGTGGGCCTGAGGCCGGGCGGCCGCTGTCAATGGCCCCCCCCCCCCCTGGAAACATCCTCTCCATGTCCACTCTATCCAGGCCTCGCAGTATCCTGTAAGTTTCAATTAGATCCCCTCTCATCCTAAACACCGAGTACAGACCCAGAGTCCTCGAACATTCCTCATACGACATGGTCATCATTCCAGGGTTCATTCTTGTGAACCACCTCTGGACCCTTTCCATGGCCAGCACATCCTTCCTTAGTTACGGGGCCCAAAACTGCTCACAATACTCCAAATGGGGTCTGACCAGAGCCTTGTACAGCCTCAGAAGTACATCCCTGATTTTATATTCTAGCTCTCTTGACATGAATGCTAACATTACATTTACTTCTTAACTGCCGACTGAACCTGCACATTAATCTTAAGAGAATCATGAACAAGGAGTCCCAAGTCCCTTTGTGCTTCTGATTTCCTCAGCATTTCTCCATTTAGAAAATAGTCTGTGCCTAGATTCCTCCTTCCAAAGTGCATAACCTCACACCTTTCCACATTGTATTTCATTTGCCACATCATTGCCCACTCTCCTAGCTTGTCCGAGACCTTCTGCAGCCCCCTTGCTTCCTCAATACTACCTGTCCCTCTCCAGCTCTTTGTACCATCTATAAACTTAGCAACAGTGCCTTCAGTCCCTTGTTCCAGATCATTAATGTATATTGTGAAAAGTTGTGGTCCCAGCACAGACCCCTGAGGCACACCACTCGTCACTGGCTGTCATCCTGAAAAAGACCCCTTTATCCCCACTCTTTATCTTCTGCCAGTCAGCCAATCCTCTATCCATGCCAGGATCTTACCCTGAACACCATGGGCTCTTAACTTATTTAACAGTCTCCTATGCGGCACCTTGTCAAAGGCCCTCTGGAAATCTAAATAAAGCGTGTCCACTGTTTTTCCTTTGTCTAACTTGCTTGTTACCTCTTCAAAGAACTTTAACAGATTTGTCAGACACGACCTCCCTTTGACGAAGCTGTGCTGACTCAGTCCTATTTTACCATGCACTTCCAAGTGCTTCACGATCTCATCTTTCATGACAGGCTCTAAAATCTTACCAATGACCGAAGTCAGGCTAACAGGCCGATAGTTTCCTGTCTTCTGCCTCCCTCCCTTCTTTAAAAAAAAAATGGATGAAAAAAATGAAAATCGCTTATTGTCACGAGTAGGCTTCAATGAAGTTACTGTGAAAAGCCCCTAGTCGCCACGTTCTGGCGCCTGTCTGGGGAGGCTGGTACGGGAATCGAACCGTGCTGCTGGCCTGCTTGGTCTGCTTTAAAAGGCAGCGATTTAGCCGAGTGAGCTAAACCAGCCCATGTGAGCTATACCAGTCCCTGATTTAATGGTGTTACATTAGCCACTTTCCAGTCCTCTGGGATCCTTCCTGCCTCCAGTGTTTCCTGAAAGATCATCACTAATGCCTCCACAATTTCCTCAGCTATCTCTTTTAGGACCCCACGGTGTACTCCATCTGGTCCAGGTGATTTATCCACCTTCCGACCTTTCAGTTTCCCCAGAACCTTCTCCTTAGTGATGGCCACTACACTCACCTCTGCCCCCTGATTCTCCTGGAGCTCTGGCATCCCACTGGTATGATCCACCGTGAAGACTGATGCAAAGTAACTATTCAGTTTGTCTGCCATTTCTTTGTTTCCTATTATTACTTCTCCAGCCACATTTTCTAGTGGTCCAATGTCTATTTTTGCCTCTCTCTTACCTTTTTATATATTGAAAAAAATCTCTTCCAATCTTCCTTTATATTACTAGCTAGCTTGCACTCATACTTCATCTTCTCCCCCCTTATTGCTTTTTTAATTGTCCTCTGCTCGCTTTTAAAGGCTTCCCAATCCTCTGGCTTCCCACTAATCCTCGCCACTTTTTATGCTTTTTCTTTAGCCTTTATGCTGTCCTTGACACCCCTCGCCAGCCATGGATGCCTTGTCCTCCCCTTAGCATGTTTCCTCCTCCTTGGGATGAATTTCTGTTGTGCCTCCCTAATAACCCCCAAAAACTCCTGCCATTGCTGTTCCACTGTCTTCCCTGCTCGGCTCCTTCTCCAATCAACTCTGGCCAGCTCCTCCCTCATGTCTTTGTAGTTACCCTTATTTAATTGTAATACCGTTACATCTGATTGCAGCTTCTCCCTCTCGAACGTCAGGGTAAATTCTATCATATTGTGGTCACTGCCCCCTAAGGGTTCCTTCACCTTAACTTCCCAAATCAAGCCTGCCTCATTACACATCACCAAATCCAGAATTGCCTGTTCCCTAGTAGACTCTGTCACAAGCTGCTCCAAAAAAACATCTCTTAGACATTCCACAAATTCCATTTCTTGGGATCCACTGCCAACCTGATTTTCCCAGTCCACCTGCATATTGAAGCCCCCATGATTATTGTAATATTGCCTTTTTTACCTGTCTTTTCTATCTCCTGATTTATTTTCTGCCCCACATCCTGACTACTGCTAGGGGGCCTTTACATAACTCCCATCAGGGCCTTTTTACCTTTGTGATTCCTCAACTCTACCCACAGAGATTCTATGCCTTCTGATCCTATATCACTCCATGCTATCGATTTAACTTCATTCCTTACTAACAATGCAACCCCGCCCCCTTTGCCCATCTGCCTGTCCTTTTGATAGGACATATATCCTTGGATATTTAGATCCTAGTCCTGATCCCCTTGCAGCTACGTCTCTGTGATACCCACAACATCATACCGGCCAATTTCAATGTGTGCAACAAGCTCATTTACCTTGTTCCGTATACTGCGCGCATTTAGGGACAACTGCCTCAATCCTGCATTGATCACTTCCCTTTTCACACTCTCCTCAGTCACTGTACCGTGTACTGTGGCCCTTTTTGATTATGGTTTCTCTGCCTTACACTTTCCCCCTTACTGCCTTTTGTTTCTGGCCCCGTTTTACTTCCCTCCGACTTCCTGCATCCATTCCCATCCCCCTACCACATTAGTTTAAACTTGTGGGAGGGGACCGGAGCATGCAGAGGAAACTCGCGTAGACACGGGGAGACCGTGCAGGCTCGTCAGGGACAGTGACTCAAGCCAGGAATTGAACCCGGGTCCCTGGTGATGTGAAGCAACTGTGCTAACCACTGTGATCAGCTAGCCTAATGAAAACGAATGAACTCGGTAGTTCATTCTGTTGTGCCTCCCTAATAACCCAAAAACTCCTGCCATTGCTGTTCCACTGTGTTCCCTGCTAGGCTCCTTTTCCAATCAACTCTGGCCAGCTCCTCCCTCATGTCTTTGTAGTTACCCTTATTTAATTGTAATACCGTTACATCATCTGACTGCAGCTTCACTCTCCAATTGCAGGGTAAATTCTATCATATTGTGGTCACTGCTCCCTAAGGGTTCCTTCAGCTTAACTTCCCAAATCAAGTCTGCCTCATTACACATGGGATGTGGTATTGTCTTTGGACTAGTAATCCAGAGACCTAGGATAATGATCTGGGGACTTGGGTTTGAATCCCACCATGGCTGGTGATGGAATTTAAACTCGATAAAATATCAAGAAATTGAAGTCTGATGACTGTGAAACCATTGTTGATTATTGTAAAAACCCATCTGGTTCACTAATATCCTTTAGGGAAGGAAATCTAGCGTCCTTACCTGGTCTGGCTTATAATCTTTATTAGTGTCCCAAGCAGGCTTACATTAACACTGCAATGACGTTTCTGTGAGAATCCCCTAGTCGCTACTTTCTGGCGCATGTTCGGGTACACAGGGAGAATTCAGAATGCCAAATTCACCTAACAGCACGTCCTTCGGGACTTGTGGGAGGAAACCGGAGCACCCGGAGGAAACCCACGCAGACACGGGGAGAACGTGCTGACTCCACACAAACAGTGACCCAAGCCGGGAATCGAACTTGGGACCCTAGCGCTGTAAAGCAACATTGCTACCCACTGTGCCACCCGTGACTCCAGGCCCACAGCAATGTGGTTGATTGTCAAATGCCCCCTGAAATGGCCTAGGAAGACACTCGGTTGTATTCAGCTACTATGAAAACACACAAAAAAGGAATGAAGCCGGACGAACCACCTGGCATCGAACCAGGCACCGGAAACGACAACGGGGAACCCAGCCCTGCAATATCCTCCTTACTAACATCTGGGGGCTTGTGCCAAAATTGGGAGAGCTTTCTCACCACAACAGCCTGACATAGTCTTACAGAATCATACCTTGCAGGCAATGTCCCAGACACCATTATCACCGTTCCTGGGAATGTCCTGTCTCACCGGCAGGACAGACCCAGCAGAGCTGGCGGGGGGCACAGTGGGATACAGTCAGGAGGGAGTTACCCTGGGAGTTCTCAACATCGACTCTGAACTCCATGAAGTCTCCTGGCTTCAGGTTAGACATTGGCAAGGAAACCTCCTGCTGATTACCACGTACCGGCCACCATCAGCTGATTAATCCTTACTCTTCCATGTTGAGCACCACTTGGAGGAAGAACTAGGGGTGGCAAGGGTGCAGAATATGCTCTGGGTGGGGGGACTTCAATGTCCATCATCAAGAGTGGCTCGATAGTACCACCACAGACCGAGCTGGCTGGGTCCGAAAGGACAATAGCTGCTAGTGGGGAAAATGCTTGAATCCATTATCAAGGACTTTATAGCGGAACATTTAGAAAGCAGTGGCAGGATCAGTCAGAGTCAGCATGGATTTATGAAGGGAAAAATCATGCTTGACAAATCTGTTGGAATTCTTTGAAGAGGTAACCCGGACAGTTGACAAGGGGGAGCCAGTCGATGTGGTATATTTGGACTTTCAGAATGCGTTTGACAAAGTCCCGCATAAGAGATTATTGTGCAAAATTAAAGCGCATGGGATTGGGGAAGTGTATTAAGGTGGATAGAAAACTGGTTGGCAGAGAGGAAACAAAGAGCAGGGATTAATGGGTCCTTTTCAAATTGGCAGGCAGTAACCAGTGGGGTACCACAGGGATCGGTGCTGGGACCCCAGCTATTCACAAAATATATTAATGATTTGGATGAGGAAACAAAATGTAACATCTCAAAGTTTGCAGATGATACCAAATTAGGTGGGAGGGTGAATTGTGACGAGGATGCCGGGATCCTACAGCAAGATCTGGATAGGTTGGGCGAGTGGGCAAACCAATGGCAGATGCAGTATAATTTGGATAAATGTGAGGTTATTCACTTTGGAAGCAAAAACAGGAAGGCAGATTGCTACCTGAATGGTTGTGAATTGGGAGAGGGGAGTGTGCAGCGGGACCTGGGTGTCCTTGTGCACCCTTCGCTGATTAAGCATGCAGGTACAGCAGGTGGTAAAGAAGGCTAATGGTATGTTGGCCTTCATTGCGAGAGGTTTCGAGTACAGAAGCAGGGATGTGTTGCTGCAATTATACAGGACCTTGGAGAAGCCACACTTGGAATATTGTGAGCAGTTTTGGTCTCCTTCTCTGAGGAAGGATGTTCTTGCTCTCGAGGGAGAGCAGCGAAGGTTTACCAGACTGATTCCAGGGACTGTCATATGAGGAGAGATTGACTAGGTTGGGATTGTTCTTACTGGTGTTAAGAAGAATGAGGGGGGGAATCTCGTAGAGCCTTAGATGCAGGGAAGATGTTACCAATGTTGGGTGTGCCCAGAACCAGGGGTCACAGCCTGAGGATTCTGGGTAAACCATTTCGGACAGAGATAAGGAGACATTTCTTCACCCAAAGAGTGGTGAGCTTGTGGAATTCATTACCACAGGAAGTAGTTGATGCTAAAACTTTGAATATATTCCAGAGGCAGCTGGATATAGCACTTGGGGAGAATGGGATCGAAGTCTATGGGGAGAAAGCAGGATTAGGCTATCGAGTTGGATTATCAGCCATGATCATGATGAATGGCGGAGCAGGCTCGAAGGGCCAAAAGGCCGCCTCCTGCTCCTATCAGGAGGCGAGGGAAGCAACAACTCACTTGACCTGATCCTCACCAATCTGCCTGCTGCAGATGTATCTGTCCATGACAGTATTGGTAGAAGTGACCACCGCACAGTCCTTGTAGAGTCACATTGAGGATCCCCTCCATCGTGTTGTCTGATACTACCACTCTGAGCCAGGCCAACAAGCCAATGAGGAGAGAAGTTAGGAAACCTTTCTTGCCAAATGGTGGCAACAGCGTAAAACTTCTGTCATTCAAAGCAGTCAATGTTGACTCAATTAATAATGCCTGAGATTGATGTTCGTCAAGGGTGTAAATGGAGCCACGGTGGGAGAGTGGAGTTAAGACACCAATCTAGCAGAATGGAAATGCAGGCGTAAGGGGCTGAATGGCCTCCTCCTCTTCCTGCATTCTTATCGTATGAATTGAGTTTGACCCCAAGATATGGAAGGTAAAGGTCTGTGTCTAACTCATTGCACCCAGTCGTCCTTTCTTTCTGTCCCTAGTAGCAGAGAATGAGTGCAGGGATAGTCTGGGGTGAAGTGAGAACCATTTCACCCCCCTCGGTGTAACAAGGCCATTAATTCCCCCTGCAGATAGTGACTGAGTGCCTCTTAACTCAAGTGCTCGTTTCCAGAGTGTCCTGTTTAGATATTTTAAAATATTTACTAAACAATGGTGTGTTTGAGCAAATAGCTTCCTCTGATGGAAGCACACAGTGCAAAGTCTGCCTGTGACCTACTGTAGGTGTCTCCATGGTGCAGCGTGAGTCATCCAGAAATCTGACTGCTCACTCAGTCCAAGCATTGCACTGGCATTTACATTCTAGTGACAATCCCAGAGACTGCATTTCATCCTCCTGATATTGCTGCATGTCTTGGGGTAACATCCTCAGATAATGTGGAGGATTAAATAGGTTTGCATTTATCTGTCTCTCTCGCTCTCTCTCTCGCTCTCTCTCTCGCTCTCTCTCTCGCTCTCTCTCTCTCGCTCTCTCTCGCTCTCTCTCTCGCTCTCTCTCTCGCTCTCTCTCTCGCTCTCTCTCTCTCTCTCGCTCTCTCTCTCGCTCTCTCTCTCGCTCTCTCTCTCGCTCTCTCTCTCGCTCTCTCTCTCGCTCTCTCTCTCGCTCTCTCTCTCGCTCTCTCTCTCGCTCTCTCTCTCGCTCTCTCTCTCTCTCCGCACATCTGGATTGGGAGAGATCTGAGATTATATTACCAGCTAAGAAAAATTCATGGCATTAGAGGCAACTTTGTGCATGAATGAGAAACTGGCTAGGGTGCAGAGAGAAGAGTTGGGGTAGAAAGCCTGAAGGCCTCAGACTGTCAGGCAATGACAAGCGATATCTGTCTCCAAGGGTTCTGTGCCGAGCCTCTGCTTGTACCTGAAGAGAGCAGTGACCTAGATTTAGGAATGGATGGCAATATATCCCAACTTAAGCTAGAAGGCATTCTGATGAAACAATTGCAGGCAGGTCTGGCATTGGTGAGTGGGTGTAATAAAATGTGAGGGTGTGGACTCTGTAAGAACAGCCATGTGAGATTACAGGTAACCGAGAAGCAGTATGGCAGTTACATGGGGCCAGATCTATCACTTCTACACTTCAAACTAAACACTATGGCCAGAGGTGCGAATATTGGGCACAATACACTGCTCTGCTGCTTTGATAGATGCCCCATAGCTGTCACTAAAACGGCATTGAGGAGGAGGAGGACTGGTGATGTATCCCAGCCTACAAGCGTTTGTTAAGATTGTGGTGTGTTGCTTTAGATCAGTATCTGTGCGCTGCCACATTCACCATGCTTTGGCCGCCTCCTGTTCCTAATCTACAATTCCGAGTCCGGTTATGTTATATTTTATTTCTCTCTGATTCCATATATTACAAATTCCAGATATAAATTGCTTTAAAACCGACATTTCTGCTGATTTGCAATGGCTGTTGGCACTGAATCTCATCCATCAGTTCAGTGATGACTAATGGGCCAACTACGCTGGTCAAATGCCAAATTTATTATGCAAAATTGGAGAAGTAGTGTCTTGGGATAGCACTCTGTTGTTTAGTCATATAGAAATAATCAGTAAACTTAATGAGAATAACCTCTCCTCTGTCCCTGTCCCCTAAGACCTACATTGTCACGGCATCAGCCCATGTATCACTGTCACAACGACCAGCAGCCACACGTTGACTGCTATCCATGCAGCTGCGTAGCACTGTCTCAAGGACGTCAAGACGGGGGCAAAGAGGGCTAATTGTAGCATCAATCATCAAAGGGAAATGTTCCCACCCTCTTATCTCAGTTTACCGTGGACTGCTCTCTGCTAATCATTTTGAAATATCTCAGTAATATAGCTGACTAATGTATAAGGGGTAGCATGGTGATTAGCACTATGGCTTCACAGCGGCAGGGTGCCAGATTTGATTCCCGCTTGGGTCACTGCGGAGTCTGCACGTTTTCCCCGTGTGTGTGCGTGGATTTCCTCTGGATGCTCCACTTTCCTCCCACAGGTCAAAGATGTGCAGGTTAGGTGGAATGGCCATGATAAATTGCCCTTGGGTTAGAACATAGAACATTACAGCGCAGTACAGGCCCTTCGGCCCTCGATGTTGCGCTGACCTGTGAAACCATTCTAAATCCCATCTACACTATTCCCTTATCGACCTTATGCCTATCCAATGACCATTTGAATGCGTTTAGTGTTGGCGAGTCCACTACTGTTGCGGGCAGGGCATTCCACGCCCTTACTATTCCCTGAGTAAAGAACCTACCTCTGACATCTGTCCTATATCTATCTCCCCTCAATTTAAAGCTATGTCCCCTCGTGCTGGACATCACCATCCGAGGAAAAAGGCACTCAATGTCCACCCTATCTAATCCTCTGATCATCTTGTATGCCTCAATTAAATCACCTCTTAACCTTCTTCTCTCTAATGAAAACAGCCTCAAGTCCCTCAGCCTTTCCCCATAAGATCTTCCCTCCATACCAGGAACCATCCTGGTAAATCTCCTCTGTACCCTTTCCAATGCGGCCGCACCAGAGTTTTGTACAACTGCAACAGGACCTCAGGGCTCCGCAACTCAATTCCTCTACCAATAAAAGCTAACACACCGTACGCCTTCTTAACAACCCTCTCAACCTGGGTGGCAACTTTCAGGGATCTATGGACATGGACACCGAGATCTCTCTGCTCGTCCACACTACCAAGAATCTTACCATTAGCCCAGTACTCTGTCTTCCTGTTATTCCTTCCAAAATGAATCACCTCACACTTTTCTGCATTAAACTCCATTTGCCACCTGTCAGCCCAGCTCTGCAGCTTATCTATGTCCCTCTGTAACTGAGATGGGGTTGCTGGGTTACAGGGATAGGGTGGAGGTGTGGGCTTAAGTGGGGTGCTCTTTCCAAGAGCCGGTGCAGACTTGATGGGCTGAATGACCTCCTTCTTCTGCACTGGGCATTGATCCATTGCTCAAATGGCTGTGGGGTATTCCGTAGGGCAGAGACTTACTTTAGGTATCTGGGGGTGCAGGTTGCCTGGGAGGGGGAGGCTTCGCAGGTACAATATCACTAGTTTGGTTGGGAGTGTGAAAGCCGATCTGCAAGGTGGGATGGTCTCCCTCTGTCACTGGCGGGTCGGGTGCAGGTGGTTAAAATGAATGTGTTGCTGTGATTTCTGTTTATTTTTCAATGCCTGCCAATTTTCCTGCCAAAGGCTTTTTTCAGGGAGATTGAGGGAAGGATTACCTCGTTTATATGGGGAGGGAAGGTGGCCAGAGTGAGAAAGGTGCTGCTACAGAGGGGAATGCAGGCAGGGGGTTTGGGTCTCCCAAACCTGATGTATTATTACTGGGCGGCGAATGTGGAGAAGGTGCGGGGCTGGGTCAGAGGGGTTGATTTCCAGTGGGTCAGAATGGAGGAGAGTTTGTGCAGGTGGTCGGAGTTGAAAGCACTCGCAACAGCGCCGCTCCCAATAGCTCCGGGGAAATAATCAGGGAGTCCGGTAATAATAGCTTCATTGAAAATCTGGAGGCAGTTTCGCCAACACTTCGGGCTGGGGGCAGTGTCAAGGGAAATGCTGATTCGGGAGAACCACAGATTTGAGCCAGGGAGGTGGGACGGAAGCTTCCGGAAATGGGGAGGGATTAAGACGCTAAAAGATTTGTTTCTTAGAGGTCGGTTTGCAGGATTGAGGGAGCTGGAAGCGAAGTATGGGCTGGAACAGAGAGAAGAGTTCAGGACTTTGCCAGGAAGGAGATACAGAGTTTCCCGGAGGAACCGGTTTCCACGTTGTTGGAGGTGGCGCTGGCGGCAAGGGGACTGGAGAAGGAGACAGTGTCAGCGGTGTACGGAGCTATGTTGGAAAAGGATAAGGTACCACTGGAAGGGATCAAAGCAAAGTGGAAGGAAGAGTTGGGGAGAGGATATGGAGGAGGGGTTCTGGTGTGAGGTGCTCCGGAGAGTGAATGCCTCCACCTCATGTGCGAGGTTGGGGCTGATACAACTGAAGGTGGAATACAGAGCGCACCTCATGAGGGCGAGGATGAGCCGATTCTTTGAAGGAGTAGAAGATGTGTGTGAAAGTTGCGGGGGGGGGGCGCTAATCACGTTCATATGTTTTGGTCCTGTCCAAAGCTAGATGATTACAGGAAGAAGGTTTTTAGGGTAATTTCCAAGGTGGTGCACGTGAAAGTGGAAGCTGGGTCCCCAGGAGGCCATATTCGGGGTGTCTGACCAGCCGGGGTTGGAGACGGGTGCAGAGGCAGATATCGTAGCCTTTGCCTCGTTAATCGCCCGAAGGCAGATCCTGCTGGGATGGAGAGCAGCCTCTCCACCCTGTGTCCTGGCGTGGCCGGGGGGACCTGCTGGAATACTTGATCCTTGAGAAGGTTAAGTTTGAACTGAGGGGAAGGATGGAGGGGTTCTACAAGTCATGGACATTATTCATCATGCACTTTCAAGAACTGGATAACATCGAACATTAGTTTGGGAGGGGGGCTGTGTGTGTTAATGGCGACTATAGGTAATCCCTGATTCCTTTTTGTCATTTGTTTATGTTAACATGCGGGCTAATGTTTGGGGTTTGGTGGGCGGATGGGATCGTTGTTATTGTTTTGGGGAATGACATATCTGTTGCTGATTATTGTTTATTGTTGGTGGGTGTAAATTCGGGAGAAAATGTGAAAAAGGAGGAGAATAAAAATATTTTTTTAAAAAGGCTTTGGGGTTCCGAGCTGTTGGATGTGATGAAGTTGTGATATTTTTCTTTGCTGCCCTGCGGGGGCAGTTTCCTGTCACTCTCCAAACTATTCTCCAGTGTGCCCAAATTGGCAATGTTGACAGTTTATTATTATTTTTGTCCCTACTGGGGTCAACGCTTTCTGTAGTAGGAATCTCTGAATAATGCTTGGAAGACGAGACAATGACTTCTCCGACAAGAGTGAATCTAAGTATCGCCCCATGATGCTCAATGACATTACTAAATCCAAAATCCCCCACTTCCAACATCCTGGACGGTTACCATTGATCAGAAACTGAGCTGGACTAGCCGTATTAATACTGTGGCTACAAGAGCAGGTCAGAGGCTGGAAACCTGTGGCAAGTAACTCCCTTCCTGACACCCCACCCCCCAAAGCCTGTCCACCATCTACAAGGCCCCAGTCAGGAGTGTGAGGGAATATTCTCCACTTGCCTGGATGAGTGCGGCTCCAACAATACTCAAGAAGCTCAACACTATCTAGGACAAAGCAGCCGCGCTTGATTGGCTCCCCATCCACAAATATTTACTCCACCACTGAGGCACAGTGGCAGCCGTGTGTACCATCTACAAGATGCACGACAGAAACTCACCAAGGCTCCTCAGACAGCACCTTCCAAATACTCAACCTCTACCATCTGGAAGAGCAAGAGCAGTAGACACATGGGAACATCACCAACAGCAATTTCCCTCCAAGTCTACTCACCACCCTGACATGGAAATATATTGGCTGTTCCTCACTGTCACGGGGGGGAAATTCTGGAACTCCCTCCTTACCAGCACAGTACTGCGTAGACTTCAGTGGTTCAAGAAGAAACCTCACCACCACCTTGTCAAGGGCAACTGGCAGTAGGCAATAAATGCTGGCCTACCCACACCTCGTGAAAGAATTTTAGAAGTGATGGCACAGAATGGTGGAGCAGAGGTGAGGGGGCCACATGATCCTTATGCCTCTCCTGTGCATCCCTTCCCACCACCCTGAATCACTTTGGGCTCCTAGGATCAGGAACAACAACTCTAAACCTATCTGCCTCCATCCAAATCTCTGTTGAGGTGAAGAATCAGAGGGCCAAGTGTTGACCTGAACGTTTTACAAAAATCACCATTATATCCATATCCTGGGAACCAGTTTAATGTGCAACACTCCTGTGACATGTTAAACTGGGTTTTAGCACTTGGAAACTGGTAAGTGCTATCCTTGTGCCTGATCGAGTGTGGGGTTGGGGGTTAACATTTAGGATTGCCTCCCAGGGTGTCACCTTTTGAACCAATGCAATCCATGTGGTGTAGGTACACGGAGAGTGCTGTTGGGAAAGAATTTCTCAGATTCTAGCTCAGTAACCATGAAGGAATGGGTGGTGTGGGCCGTAGCCAGGGCCGGATTAATTGTTTCTGAGGCTACAGAAGGATCAGGGAGGAGATAGCAGATGCTCTCGGGATGATTTTCCATTCCAATCTTCAATAGATACCGGGGGACTGGAGGAATGCATAGGCGGCACATGGCACAGTGGTTAGCACTGGGATTGCAGCGCTGAGGACCGGGTTCGAATCCCGGCCCTGGGTCACTGTCTGTGTGGCGATTGCACATTGTCCCCATGTCTGCGTGGGTTTCACCCCCACAACCCAAAGATGTGCAGGGTGGGTGGATTGGCCACGCTAAAATGCCCTTTAATTGGGGAAAAAAATAATTGGGTACTCTAAATTTATTTTTTAAAAGGGACTGGCGAAATGCAGAAGTGGTTCCATTGTTTAAAAAGGGATCAAAGGAAATGCCAAACAAATATAGGCCAGTTAGTCATGCGTCAGTGGTGGGCAAACTAGTAGAATCAATCCTGAGAGATGGGATTAACTGTCACACAGAAAGGCATGGACTAGTCTGGGATAGTCAGCATGGATTTGTTACAGGAAGGTCTTACCTCACAAAATTGATTGAATTATTTGAGGAAGTAACAAGAAGGGTTCATGAAGGTTCTCTGAGACCACCTCCGGTACACACCCCTCCAACCTTCTCGCCGATACCTTTGCCAGGACTTTCTTACCTGTATTCAGCAGCGAGATGCGCCTATAGTCCAATCCAAAGACGTGCAGGTTAGGTGGATTGGCTATGATAAATTGCTCTTAGTGACCAAAAAGGTTAAGAACGGTTATTGGGTTACAGGGATAGGGTGGAAGTGGGGCTTATGTGGATCGGTGCAGGCTCAATGGGCCGAATGGCCTTCTTTCTGCATTGTATGTTCTGTAGGACTGGCACTCCAGCAGGTCCTTCCCCTTTGGGATCAGCTAAATCGCCTGCACCAGCATAGCCAGCAGATCCTCCTCCACGTACCCAGAAGCTTGGGGGGGGGGGGGGGGGGGGGGGGGGGGGGGGGGGCAACATATGGCTCGCCTTCTCCCCATACTCTTACTGCAACCCCCCGTGTGCCCGCCGCTGCCGACTCACTGCCGTTTCCGTCGTCAACCGCCCCTCCAGCCTCTCTTCCCTTCCACCAGCAACTCCTTCATGGGGGCCGCAGAGTACCTCCTATCCACCTCAACTATCTCTTCCAATGATTGCCACTTCTCATTTCTCCCTTGGACCACGGCTTTCGATGCTTCCCAGAACGTGGCTGCCAATACCTCCCCATTCTGATAGAGTTCAACATAGAACAGTACAGCACAGAACAGGCCCTTCGGCCCTCGATGTTGTGCCGAGCAATGATCTCCCTACTCAAACCCTATACCCTATCCACCCTATACCCGTAGCCCGTAACCCTTAACCTTACTTTTAGGACACTACGGGCAATTTAGCATGGCCAATCCACCTAACCCGCACATCTTTGGACTGTGGGAGGAAACCGGAGCACCCGGAGGAAACCCACGCGCACACGGGGAGGACGTGCAGACTCCACACAGACAGTGACCCAGCCGGGAATCGAACCCGGGACCCTGGCGCTGTGAAGCATTTATGCTAACCACCATGCTCCAATTAAGACATAATTCTTAATTGTCACTGCTACCTTCCCGGAGAACTCATTATCTGCCACAATCACTCCAAACAGCCTCTTTTTGAATCTGGCGTCCCAATTAGGTGCATATACATTCCCCGCAGGAGTCCCCACCGGCACCCTGCTCATTGATTCCCGCAGCTTGATGGGAATGGGAGAGTGGGGAAAAGCTGGGCTGCAGGTTTACGGATTGTGGTTGTATACAATCCTGCTGCTGATGGCACACAGCAGCTCATTGCTGGATCTGTTTGAAATCTGTCACATTTAGCACGGTGGTAGTGCCACACAACACTTTATTCTCAATGTGAAAACAGGACTTTGTCTCCACAAGGTCTTTGCAGTAGTCACCCCTGCCGATACTGTCATGGGGAGGATGTGGGCAAGTTAACTTTTCCTTCTTGTTGGTTCCCTCACCACCTGCCGCAGACCCAGTTTAATAGCTATATCCTTTAGCACTCGGCCTGCTCAGTCATCAGTGATGATACTGAGTCACTTGTTGATGGGCATTGAAGTTCGACACCCAGTCAATTCTGCATCATGTCCCCCTCAGTGCTTCCTCCGAGTAGGTGTTCAACATGGAATACTGGTTCATCATCTGATGTGGGGAAGACAGGACGATATGTGATAATCAGCAGGACGTTTCCATGTCTGTTTGACCTGATTCCAGAGCCTCTGTGCGGTCTGGAGTCGGTGTTGAGGACTTCCTGGGCAACTCCGTCCCAACTGTATACCACTGTGCTGCCACCTTTGCTGGGCCTGTTTTGCCAGTGGGACAGAACATACCCAGGAATGGTGGCAGTGGTGTCGAGGACATGGTAAGAGTCCATGAGCATGGCTGTGTCAGGCTGTTGGTCTAGCCTCTGAGACAGCTCTCTCAATTTCAACACAGGGCCCCAGATTTTAGTGAGGACGGCTTTGCCTGGTGGACAGGGCCAGGTTTGCCATTGTCGTTTTCAGTCTTGAGGTCGATGCTGGGTGATCCACCTGGGTTCATTCCTTAGACTATGTAGTCATTTTTGATACAACAAAGTGGCTTGCTGAGCCATTTCAGAGGACAATTAAAGAGTCAACCACGTGGAACAGTGTGCTCCCCCAGATCCCTGAAAAACCAAAGCTCGAACTCGGCTGTGAATATATTCAGTGGTGGAGCATCCACAGCTCTCGGGTTTGAACATTCCAAACAATTCACAACCCTGAGTGAAGATATTTCCCCTCATTACAACCCTAAATGATTGGTCCTTTCCCCGGAGACTGGGCCCCCAGATTTCCCAGGCTGGGGAAACCATCTGTCTCTCCTGTCGAACTTCTGCAGAATCATTCACCAATCCAGAGAATGTCTGCTATGGTTACTCATCCTCTTATCATCAGCCAGCCCGTACATCCCAGGAACCAATCTAGTGAATGTTCACTGAACTGCCTCCACTACAATTCTATCCTGTAACGTGGAGAGCCATACAATACACAATAATCTTACCTATACAGTTATAGTAAGACCTCTTTTTTTTTTCCTGTACTCTAAGATAAGATAACCTTTATTGTCACAAGTAGGCTTACATTAACGCTGCAATGAAGTTACTGTGAAAATCCCCTTGTCGCTACATTCCGGCGCCTGCCTGGTATGGAAATTGAACCCATGCTGCTGGCCTTGTTCTGCATCACAAACTGGCTGTCTAGCCCACTGAGCTAAATCAGCCCTGTTACCCTTAATAACAGCCAACATGCCATTTGCCTTCCTAATTGTTTCTGCAGGCTTACTTTGTGTTCCTTGTACGAGTACCATCCAAAACACACAGCCTTAACATTTACAAGTCTGATGCAATTTTTTTTAAATCCACTTTTCTGTTAATTGCAAAGGCAATAACCTCACACTTGCCAACACTACCTCCTGCCACCTTGTTGTCCACTCACTTCATCTGTCTGTTTCTCTGCAGTCTGTGTCCTCTTCGCAGCTTTTCACCTAACTTTGCCTTGTCAGAAAATATAGACCAAGAGCAATATATTTAAGACATTAATGTAGGGGCTGGTTTAGCACAGTGGGCTAAATAGCTGCTTTGCAATGCAGAACAATGCCAGCAGTGTGGGTTCAATTCCCGTACCGGCCTCCCCGAACAGGCGCCGGAATGTGTGACTAGGGGCTTTTCACAGTAACTTCATTTGAAGCCTACTTGTGACAATAAGCTATTATTATTATTACTATTATTATAATGTAGATTGTAAATAGCTACGGTGCCAGCATTGATCCTTGCGGCACTCCACCAGTTACAGCCTGCCAACTTCACTATGTCTTATTTATCCCTACTCCCTGTTCGCTAACCAGTCAGTATATTTATTAATGTATTATACCAACTCCATGGGCTCTTGCATATTTTCCTTCTGTGTGGCATCTTTTGGAAATCCAAGTATACTGCATCTAATGATTCTCCTTTATTCACCCTACTAGCTCTGTCCTTAAATATTTCAAACAAATTTGTCAAACACTATTTCCCTTTCATCAAACCATGTTAACTTTATCTGATCATACTATGATTTTCTAAATGCATTGTTAAGAATGTCTTTAACAAATTCAGCATTTTCCTAATGACTGATATCTGGTAACTGGCCAATAGTTTCATGTTTTCGCTCACTCACTTTACTTGAATAGCAGTGTTCAAATCTACTGTGACTGCTCAAGAATCGAGGGAATTTTGGAAAATCCTAACCAGCAGATCCACTATTTCTGCAGCTATCTCTTTTTGAACCCCAGCATGTAGGCCATCAGGTCCCAGAGATTGTAGTACCTTGCGTTTCTCTAATATTCCTCCTCCAATATTAATTACTTTAAGTTTCAGACTAACCCGCAGAGCTACTTCTGGTATGTAACTTGGGACTTCTTTTGCAAAGATAGATACAAAAAGAAAGATGGATCTTTCTTACTGAACTTTTGTTTTTAATGGAATATATTTTTGAATTTAAACAAAAATGTGAGAGTTAACAGTTCCCTGGTGCATACTCCATGGCAACGGCTCTACCAATCAGTCCACTGATCAACCTACCAGCATCCTGCTCTCATGCAGTATAGATTGTTGTGGTCTTCTTGTGAATTTATCCTGATAAGTACAAGGTGAGCAGCTTTGACGGTGTATTTTTTCAGCAATACGCAAGTTCTGTTCTGCTGCGTGACTTGAGTATTCTAGGTTTAAAATTGCTCCAGGAAACAGTCATAAAAATATTGTACAAACCATCCTGCAGACCACCTTGGACATTAGCCTCTTGGAGGTCGGGGCAGGAGAAATGATCATGGGAACTGAGGAAGTGGCAGCGACATTGAACAAATATTTTGTCTGTCTTGATTTGTTCGGTCTATTTGAAGATTAAAGTCCCTGCAAATATTATATTGCTCTTGCTAGAATCTCTAATTATTTCTTGCTTTATGCTCCGTCCAATGCTACAAATATTGTTAGGGTGCCTGTAAACTACTGCTACTGGCTACTGGTTAGCACTGCTGCCTCCCAGCTCCAAGAACCCAGGTTCAATTCGGGTGACTGTCTGTGTGGAGTATTCACTTTTCCCCTGTGTCTGCGTGGGTTTCCTCCGGGTGCTCTTGTTTCCTCCCACAGTCCAGAGATGTGCATGTTAGGTGGATTGGCCATGATCAATTGCCCCCGAGTGTCCAAAAGTTTATGTTAGGTGGGGTTAAGGGATAGGGTGGGGGCCTGACTCTAGGTAGGGTACCCTTTCAGAGGGTTGGTGCAGACTCAATGGGCTGAATGGCCTCCTCCTGCATTGTCGTGATTCTACTCCTTGATCTTCTGAGTTAAAGTTCTTTCTCAGATCAAGCATTGGGTGGAGTGTTGAGGAGAGTATGGGGGGGATGCTAGCATTAGCAACCTTGGTGATGAATGGAATCCTGGGCTTGGCATTCAGCTCTGGTCCCAAGGTTTCACATGACCACGAAAAAAGGTTGCCTGAGGAATTCCTCTTTGAGTTCACTTCGTACAAACCCATTCCTCTACATTTATGTTGGTCAGAATAATGGTTAATCAATGTGGTAGAGCTTGCTGCTAACAAACTTGTTTTGTTCTCAGTGTCTTTGAAGGGGAGTTGTCGGAGACTATTCCCGTGGTCCACGCCTCTATTGCAGGATGCAGAATTATCGGAAGGATGTGTGTCGGTAAGCTGTGTTTTAATTATGCAGGGGTCCGGTTAATACAAAGTATTTACAGAACACGGGCAGGTCATTCCGCCAGAACTGCTTCACCTGGATATTAATGCTCCACACTGGCATCCTGACATGCTACTTCACCCTATCAACATCCCCTTCAATTTATTAAAGACTATCTTCTGTTTCTAGCCCCTTGTTCTAAAGAACAAAGAAAGTTACAGCACAGGAACAGGCCCTTCGGCCCTCCCAGCCTGTGCCGATCCAGATCCTTTATCTAAACCTGTCGCCTATTTTCCAAGGATCTACTTCCCTCTGTTCCCCGCCCGTTCATATATCTGTCTAGATGCATCTTAAATGATGCTATCATGCCCGCCTCTACCACCTCCACTGGCAAAGCGTTCCAGGCACCCACCAACCTCTGCGTAAAAAACTTTCCACGCACATCTCCCTTAAACTTTCCGCCTCTCACCTTGAAATCGTGACCCCCTTGTAATTGACACCCCCACTCTTGGAAAAAGCTTGTTGCTATCCACCCTGTCCATACCTCTCGAGAATAGCCAGTGTTGTTCCTTTGTTTAAGATGGGTAGCAAGGATAATTCAGGGAACTACAGGCCGGTGAGCCTTACCTCAGTGGTAGGGAAATTACTGGAGAGAATTCATCGAGACAGGATCTACTCCCATTTGGAAACAATTGGTCGTATTAGCGAGGGGCAGCATGGTTTTGTGAAGGGGTGGTCGTGTCTCACACAAACTGGATAAGAGTTTTTCGAGGAGGTCACGAAGGCGATTGATGCAGATAGGGCAGTGGATGTTGTCCATATGGACATCAGTAAGGCCTTTGACAAGGTCCCTCATGGCAGACTGGTACAAAAGGTGAAGTCACACGGGATCAGGGGTGAGCTGGCAAGGTGGATACAGACCTGGCTAGGTCATAGAAGGCAGAGAGTAGCAATGGAAGGGTGATTTTCTGATTGGAAGGTTGTGACTAGTGGTGTTCTGCAGGGATCAGTGCTGGGACCTTTGCTGTTCGTAGTATATATAAATGATTTGGAGGAAAATGTAACTGGTCTGATTTGTAAGTTTGTGGACGACACAAACGTTGGTGGAATTGTGGATAGCGATGAGGACTGTCAGAGGATACAGCAGAATTTAGATTGTTTGGAGACTTGGGCGGAGAGATGGCAGATGGAGTTTAATCCGGACAAATGTGAGGTAATGCATTTTGGAAGGTCTAATGCAGGTAGGGAATATACAGTGAATGGTAGAACCCTCAAGAGTATTGAAAGTCAGAGAGATCTAGGTGTACAGGTCCACAGGTCACTGAAAGGGACAACACAGGTGGAGAAGGTAGTCAAGAAGGCATACGGCATGCTTGCCTTCATTGGCCGGGGCATTGGGTGTAAGAATTGGAAAGTCATGTTGCAGCTGTATAGAACCTTAGTTAGGCCACACTTGGAGTATAGTGTTCAATTCTGGTCGCCACACTACCAGAAGGATGTGGAGGCTTTAGAGAGGGTGCAGAAGAGATTTACCAAGATGTTGCCTGGTATGGAGGGCATTAGCTATGAGGGGAGGTTGAATCATCTCGGTTTGTTCTCACTGGAACGACGGAGGTTGAGGGGCGACCTGATAGAGGTCTACAAAATTATGAGGGACAGAGTGGATAGTCAGAGGCTTTTTCCCAGGGTAGAGGGATCAATTAATAGGGGGCATAGGTTTAAGGTGCGAGGGGCAAGGTTTAGAGGAGATGTATGAGGTAAGTTTTTACACAGGGTAGTGGGTGTCTAGAACTCTCTGCCTGAGGAGGTGGTGGAAGCAGGGACGATAGTGACATTTAAGGGGCATCTTGACAAATACATGAATAACCCTAACCCTAATAGAGGGATACGGACACCGGAAGTGTAGAAGGTTTTAGGTTAGACAGGCAGCATGGTCAGCGCAGGCTTGGAGGGCCGAAGGGCCTGTTCCTCTGCTGTACTTTTCTTTGTGCTATAGGTTCCTAATGAGCCTAATAAAAGTGGAGTATTCTACCTTTGGAAAAATATGAGCAGATGTTCCCCTATTGGTTCTTGTTCCAGCTGTGCTGTGGTATTCGTCCTGTAAGAATCATTATCCCACTGTGTGCTGTTAGGGTTGAATGTCTGGCTGATCACATCCTGTGCTGGCTCTGTGTGGTCCACACCAGTAATGTCTAAATGTTCAATTACGAACTATTGCTGACTATTATTTGAGTGGTTTTAAATGGACTGGAGTGGGGCTGAAATTTGATCTTTAAGTCCATCAATCTAATTAACATTTACACAGGGAATCTTGAGTTTCACCCACTCTGTGCCTTTCCTTTTAAAAGCAGCATTTGTGCTCCGTGTTACTGGTGGAATTTGTTGGTGTTTTTACTGCTGTGTTATAAAGAGATTGGTGCTGCCTTCATTACAAAGTGCCCATTAAGTGTCAGCATGAAGGAAGGCTCCGTGATTAACGGCTCATTTACACTCACCCCACACATCTACAACGGAATGTGCCTCGCGTTGACCAAGATCTGGAATCTGAGTTCCTGGCTGCTTCAGTCTGTTTCAAGGTGGGCGATGGCCTCGAGCAAAGGAAAAGATGAAAATGAAGAAATGACCCAGTAGAAAGAAACCCGAGAAAATCCAGACTGTCCCATCTGGGTAGATTGCTGGATGGTGTCACACCATTATTCCAGAGCTATATGGCTGTGTCTTCATTCAATCAGACTCTGTTTATTTGATATTGAGTGGTGGAGGGGCAGGTGCAATCAAATCGAACCTCCCCCCTGCCTCAGCAAGGAAAACCGATGAGCTAAGTGCCTGTGCATTCAGTTCATTTGATGCCTTGGGGTTTTGGGGTGGGTGGGTGGCGAAAGGGGGTTGCTTTGGAATCTGGGTGAATTGAATGAAATAACCTATTTTGACCTGACAGTTTTTAAGCATTGCAATGGAACCTGTCTTTTAAAATACTCACCATTGCACAATATCTTATCTGCTCACTACAACTGAATTAGTCATCACCAGTGAAGTTCTTGAATCTTTAAAGTAGGTTTTGTACAAGCTACAGTACTCAGACCTACTTGCTATGCTGCTGATGGGCTGTGACTCCAGTGGAACACAAAAACTGGCTTATACCTGCAGCTCTGAATGGGCTGCTCCTGTACTGTGCTGCAGTGCATTCTTTAAAATCATTTCAGTTAGTTTGGATCTCAACCAAGACTTTGAGTTTAAAGGATCATCAAATCAATGACAGTTCATTGATTGAGGGGGAGCAGATTGATGCTGCGAGTCTTCAATAGGCTCTGATCAATGGTTGAATGTGCCTGTAAGCACGGAGGCCTATTGCTCGGCAAACCAATAATTCCTGTTGTGAGAATGTTAAGTGTTCCTGCGCTGTCTGTCCTTGGAGTTCTATCCAGCATGCCCCCTGGACAGTGAATGTCACATTCCTTCCCAACCAGAGTTTTGAAGGATACGATGCCTCTGAAGCAATAACAATCCAATTATGTATTTGGTGAGTCACGGGTGAAAAATTGCAGGTTCCAATAACCCTTTCAAAAAAAGGCCTGAAATTGGATCCACTTAATCCTGTCAGGCAGGCTGTGGAATTGAGGTCACCGTCTCCTCCTGGGTTTTATCCTGCGTGAAGCAGCTGCTCGGCTGCTGCTGCTGTTGTGTTTTATCTTAAATAATAGATGAGTAACCTCAGACTGTAGTCTGCCTGATAAAATTGCAAACTGCTAGTGAGTGAAGAATAGCATTTGTTTTCTGAGAGTGTTAGTGAGGGAATTTAAATTGATAATTTGAGGGGATTAGTGCCATGTCCTGATCTTTCTCCATACCCTGCAGACTTTTTCCTTTTAAAATATATATTCAATTTTCTTTAGTCTTTGTTTTTAAGATGCTGATGATTTTTCACTGTTGACTCTATTCCCTTCCAAGGTCTGACATTGCGTTTGTGTTCCCATCTCTGGCAATTCCAGGATTGTTTTCAGCTATAGCTCTGCTCCCAGCCTGGCTTGCTGCTGTATAATGTATTCCTGCTGACTGCAGCACTATACACAGCAGCTGATAGAAGTGACAGCCATGAATATTTTATCAATTCTTGTTTACAAGGCTCAGAGGCTGACTGGGAAGGTGTGTTGAGTTGAGAAACTGAATGCAAATTCTCCAAGCTGTGATCAGAACCGAGGTCCGTGCTTTCTTTTTTCGATATGTCACTTTTTATAAAGGTTGGCACCTTGTCCGTACTAACTGCATGTCCATGGTGAGGGTTTGAATTTTCTGTTTTTGCGCTCCTTTGAGCAGGCAACAGGAATCATTAATATTGTAACTCACTGATCTAGCAGAGCAGTCTCGAAGGGCCAAACGGCCTCCTATTTTCTGTGTTTCAGTTTCATCAGCTGGTCTGCAGTAGTTGCCTCTCGCACATCTAGAACAGTCTGCAGGGGGGGGGGGGGGGGGGGGGGGCTTCCTCACCAAACTCTTGTGAGTTAAGGGCTGTGCTCTGCTTCCGCCTCATTGTGAATGTTCCACTCGTTCTATATGACTTGTTATAAGAAGAGCTACTGACTTTTTGCAATCATCCAACCTTCTTCCCAAGGAGGGGAGACAGTGGCTCAGTAGTGTCACTGGACTCGTAATGCAGAGATCCAATGTCATACCCTGGTGACCAGGTTCAAATCCCACCATGGCAGATTCATTCAATATAAATCTGGAATTAAAAGTCTAATGATGACCATGAAATTTTTGCCGATTGTTGTAAAAACCCATCTGGTTCACTAATGTCCTTTAGGGGTGGAAGTAAGACCATGGGAAATAGGAACATGAGTAAGCCATTCGGCCCTTCGAGCCTGCTTGGCCATTCAATAGGATCATGCTTGATCTGATATTCCTCACCTCCCCTTTCATTATCTGGTCTGGCCTACACGTGACTCCAGACCCAGCAATGTGGTTGACTCTTAACTGCCCTCTGAAATGGCCGAGAATCCACTCGAGATGATGATAAATGTGACCCAGCCAGCGATGCCCACATCCCCTGAATTGAGTAAATGAAATTGGGGCAAATTCCGTGGTTCTGTAGTATCTGTAATTGTTGCTAAATATGGTCTACTGTCATTTCATTTTCTGCAATTAATGAAAAAATTAAAGAAAATAAATGAAAAGTATAGGCTGTGTTCTGATCTCTAAAGCTTCAGTACTGTTATGGTGTTCAAATTGAAAATTATTTCATATAGCAACAGGAGGAGGATCAGTCACCCTCTCCGGCTTGTTCTGCCACTGAAATAGATCATGCTTATCTGTATCTTAACTCCATTTACCCGCCTTGATTCCATATCGTTTAATACTCTCGGCCAACAAAAATCTATCGTTCAATTCACTTTTGCTCATTTCTGAAGGCTGGCTAGAAACCTGAATATTATATTAATATAATATTATATTGAGGAGGAGGAACCCAGGTATCGTATCTTGGCCCAGGGAGAATCCTTTCTGAACCTGTGAAGCGTCACTTCAGATTCTGCTGGTCTAAAGGAACTTACTGTAGCTTAACGCCAATTGTATTCCTACTATTCCAGTCAGCACCCCTTGATGTTCAACACCATTTAAACATTGCTTGGGAAGAAGCAAGAGCACAGAATGTGCATGGGTAAGAGGTTTCCACTGAAAGATAAGCCTACAAAGATGGAGCTAAGATTAACCTGCTTGGCTTCATTCTCACCAGAATATCTGCTGTCGATACATCTTCAGAATAGCCTTGATGGTAGGGTGACTGCACTGTCCTTGCAAAAACTCATTTTCATGCTGCTTTCCAGAGACCGCCGCAGACAAGCGGGTCCAGTAGCCTGTGGAGTATTCTGGGCTTCTAGCTACAGCAGTATGTCTTTGTAATCTGATCTCCTATCTAAACCTTCATGCCCATTTGTCATTAAGGAAGGGACTCCATAGGGAATACAGGAAACTGTCAGGTGTTGCTTAGGATGAAGTACCAATAACCGGAGAAGGCACCTACATGAACGTGCTAATGTTCAGCAGATGAGCAGGCTGAGGGTCGATTGGGCAGTAGATTTAGGAAATGAGCTGAAGTTTGAAAGCAGAGGGTGGAGAGGGGAGGGGTAATGCTGCGGACATAGGTGAGGAATTCACTGATGAAAGAGGTGAGTGATATTCAATCAATACAAGTTGTTGCTATAATTTCAATGAAGGTGCTCTAATAACATCGGCACATAGGAGGCAGGTACCCAATGGCAACCAAAATGTGATCCATGTCAGAAATGCTGTCATGATCTCCACTAACAAATGGAGTTACCAAGAGAAAATGAAAGAAGTTAGCTCCTTTTAGCCAACAATCCATCTCCACCTGTAGCGCCAATAACTGATATCCTGACTGAGCGAGCCTGTAAGGGCCCCAAAGCCACCTGCAAACTTGTAGCCAACACTGACATTTAACTTCAATCAGGGAAGAAGAATCGGCTTCAGCATCCGGAATTGCTAATGGTGATGTTGCTATAGAGATAAAAGTAAGTGATTCTACAGCAGCCGCCATATATCTGTGGAAATTCACTGACTGAGCTAACAAAGTGTCTGCTTCAAATGGAGTCGATTATTAGGAACAGAGGTGAAGCCTATGGTCTGTGCGCGGCTGATGGCAATCGACCAGTGTTTAGCTGAAGTGAATTACGGTTCATCAAAGGCTGGATGTTCAAACATCAGTTTGATAACACTGGAGTAATCAGGGGACAGATAGAGAAGTAGAGCCGAGTGTCATCAGCCTGGGTGTGGAGGAGTTTGTTTTTACATTCTTAGATAGGATATGCCTGGGCCAGCATTTATTGTCTTTGGACTTAGGATTCGCATGCAGCCCAGACTAAGATCCCTGGGGTATGTGGTAAACTGGGACTGCAGACATGTTAGCTGTATCTCTAGTGGGGGAAATGCTCATATCTATTATACAGGATGTGATAAATGGACACTCCTGATCTGACTGGGAATAGTCGGCATGGATTTATGAATGGGAAATCCTGTTTAGAGAACTTGTTGGAATTGTTTGAGGCTATTACTAACATAATTGACAAAGGAGAATCGATGGAGGTAGTATAAATATTTGGATTTTCAGAAAGATTTTGATAACGTTGCCCACAGGAGGTTAGCAAAATATAAGCACATGGGATGGGTGACAATATATTGGCATTGATTCAGGATTGAAGAGGCAGAGAACAGAGTAAGAATAAACGGGGTATTCTCGCTGTGGCTACTGCAAGGCTCCGTACTCTGCTCCCAGCTGTTCACAATATATATCAATGGTTTGGATGTGGGAACAAAATGCAATATTTCCGGTACGCAGAGATACAAAGCTTAGTGGGAATGTGTTGTGAGGAAGATTCAAAATGGCTTGAAGGGGATTTGGATGGAGTTAGTTAGTCAGCAGGAACATGGTAGATGGAATATAATGTGGGAAAAATGTGAGGAAATCCACTTTGGGAGAAGGACAGATGTGCAGAGCATTTCCTAAATGGTAAGAAATTGGAAATTGTAGATGTACAGAGGGATCTGGGTGTCCTTGTCCATAAGTCACTGAATGCTGACATGTAGGTGCAGCAAACAAATGGAATGTTAGCCTATATCAAGAGGCTTTGAGTACAGAAGTAGCGAGGTCTTCAATAGTAGAGAAGCTTGGTGAGACCGCACCTGGAGTACTGTCTGCATTTTTGGTCCTCTGAAGGAAAGATATTGTCATAGAGGGAGTGCAGCGAAGATTCACTAGATGTTCTGAGGCTGATCGGACTGCCCTATGAAAATGGTTGGGGAAACTGGGCCTGTATAAAGTTTTGAAGAATGAGGGGTGAACGCGTTAAAACCTACAAAATACTTAAAGGGATAGGCAGGATAGATGCAGGTGGTGATGGAAGTCAGAAATTGTTCTTTATCGAATCATCCAGCCCAGAAAAGGCCCTTCAGCCCATCATGTTTGCGGCGGTCAAAAACAACCATCTAACCATTCTAACCCCATTTCCCAGCACTTGGCCCATCGCTGTGTCTGCCCTGGGATCGCAGGGGCACATCTAAATACTTCTGAAATGTTCTGAGGGTCTCTGCCTCCACCCCCCTTTTCAGTCAGCGAGTTCCAGACTGTCACCACCCTCTGGGTACAAAAAAAGTTTTTTCCTTCACATCCCCTCTAAACCTCCTGCCCCTTACCTTAAAAAAATAATATATTATTAAAAGCCTGGGTTAAGATATATATTTGTTGCAGTAATATTATTAGAGAATCTAGGTTACGGTACCCACACTGTGTGTCTGCTAATGCTCTAATTAAGGTGGCTTAAGAGTGAGGTAGTCCTTCATTCCAACAACTTAACCTGGTTGTAGATAAAGGGCTAATAGAATAGTTTATATTTTGGATGGTTCTCTGATTTAGATAATTTGAGCGATTGTTTAGTCCTAGCTAAACAGGTAATGAGACATCTTAGTGAGATACTATTGATGCAGTTAATAGGAGGAGCCAGGTCTGTTTGCAGTTTTGCCAAATCTGTTGGGTTGGGCAGAATGATCTGACAAGACACAAGTGTACCAACCTGCTCTTAAAAGGATCTCTCCAAAAATCTCTACACAGATAAGGAGGGGGTGAAGTGAGTTTTTGCACAGGGTGAACTTTACCTCCTCCTGTGCCAGGTTGAGCGAGATGCAGTTTGAAGTAGTGCAGAGTGCATTTAACTAAGACCCGCACGAGTCAGTTTTTTCCTTGCGGTGGAGGGCAAGTGTGAGTGGTGTTCAAGGGAACAGCGAATCATCGCACATTGTTGTGGTCGTGCCCTAAGCTGGAGCTGCTGGTGGCGATCTCTGGGGTGTCCGACTCCCCAGAGCTTCTTGAGGGTAGGAGAGCTGATGTCTCAGCCTTTGCCTCCTTGGTGGTCCGGAGGCAGGTCCTGCTTGGATGGAGGTCCGCGGTGCCACCCAACGCCTTGGCATTGTTGGGAGACCTGGCAGAATTCCTGAGATTGGAAAAGGTTAAATATATCCTGAGAGGGTCGAAGGAAAGGTTCTATTCCAGGTGGATGCTGTTCATCACTTTCTTTAAGGAAGTGTTTGTGGCCCGCAGTTTGGTGGGGTGAGGGAGGGAGGATAATTGGGCTGTCCGAGGGAAGGGGATTTGGGGTCATTACTGTTACTTGGTTAAAATAAAAACGACACTGTCTGTATTAAATAGTTTTCCTTTTGTATGTGAGAATTTGATAATGTTTAGAATAAAATATATGAAGTGGCATTTGAACTGTTGGGTTGCTTGGCTGGGATATTTATAGTGAAGGTGTGGGGCATAAGTTAAAGTTTTCACTTTTGTTTAAGAACTTTTGAACAGATAATTGTAAAGCTATTTCTTTGAGGTTAATTCTGTGTTTAAATTCAAGTTTGTTGGCACTACTGGGGTGAAGTATCCTTTCCTCAGTTTTCCAAATAGAAACATTTCTATTGGGGTTTCTCATTCGCTATCCTGACAACAATTGGTCAGGTCCCGTATCCTAACCTGGTAAAATGTTTTCCCTAATTGGGGACTCTGGAACCAGGGGGCACAGTTTCAAGATAAGGGGGTTGCCACTGGGACCAAGGGGAGGAGAAATTCATTTGCAGAGAGGGTTGTGAATCTTTGGAAATCTCCACCTCGGAGGGCTGTGGAAACTCGGCCATTGAGTATGTTTAAAGCAGAGAGTTCTGATTAACAATAATGTAAAGGGCTGTGGGCACAATGAGTGTAAAAGGCATTGAAGTGTCTGATCAATCTTGATCTAGTTGAATGGTAGACCTGGCTGACTGGCCTGATCCTCATCTTCCTGAGATCCTGACAGGTCTTCACAGGGTGGATATGGAGAGGATGTTTCCTCGTCAGAGAAGCTGGAACTAAGGGTCACTGTTTAAAAATAAGAGTCACTCATTTAAGACAGGCGAGGATAAATATTTTTCAGGGTCGTGTGTCTGCCCTTCCTCAAAAGGCAGTGGAATCAGAATCTATGAATATTTTTAAAGCCGAGCTAGATAGACTCTGGATTAACAAGAAGGGTGAGGGGGCAGGCAGAAATGTGGGGTTGAGGTTACAATCCGATCAACCATGATATTGATTGACGTAGCAGGGGCAAGGGGCTGAGTGGCCTACTCCTCCTAATTCATATGTATCCCAATCTAATGCCTTTTTCTGCAGTAATGCTAACCCTGACTGCTGCACTGTTGACCACACCACGAGAAATCATTGTTGTTTGAACCTGTTCAGAGGATGTGGTCCATTATTCAGTCTTGGTTTACTCAGTACACTTGTCTTCTGCAGGTAACCGACATGGTTTATTGGTCCCTAATAACACAACAGATCAGGAGTTGCAGCATATCCGCAATTGTCTTCCAGACTCCGTAGCCATCCAGAGAATTGAGGAGCGACTTTCTGCACTCGGAAATGTTATCGCCTGCAATGACTATGTGGCACTGGTGCACCCAGATCTTGACAGAGTATGTATGCTTTACTGGGGTTATTTTATGGGAGTATTTATTGAAACATACAGAAGAATGTGCCAGTTGATCGAACAAGCAGACTTCATCCGAAGTACTGCCTTTCTGGCAATGTCAGTTAAATCAGTGTTTTTCAAACGTTTGCTAGCTGGCCGCTCTTCGTAACCCACAGCGGCCGAACTTCCCGATCCATGCCACATTTGCTTTCCTTTAATATGTCAGGCAAGCCTTCTTGGTCCTCACTATCTCGCTCCAATCAGGATCACAGGAGGTGAGGGAAATGCGCAGATCAGGTGCAGAGTTCAGCCGGTTCCTTTCTGCCGTCTTCATCTTTGTGAGAACACAAAATCCAACCTTCCACATGTAGGTCATCGTGAAGGGCAATAGTGACAAAATGCTTGTTTTACTCAGCACTGTATACTCCTAAGAGATGCCACTCCAGAATGCTGACAGCCTCATGAGCTTGTGGCGTGTTTTTAATGTACTGTCACAGGTCGAGTGCATGAGCTCTGTCTCCTCATTTGGAGTCGGCTATAAATTAATAACTGACTCTAGGGTCTCAAACCCGTTAAACAATTTCTCCCGCCCCCAACCTCTTCTCTTTCAAAATCTGAAACTTCTTCTCTAGTAAGCAGCGTCAAATACATGCGACTGAATAAGGCTTGCCAGTACATTGACCGTTTGCTTACTCACACCACTTTCTTCCAAAGTACTGTAGCAGTGTGGGGAACATAGGGATGGAGGCGGCGTTGGCTAGACCAGCATTTATTGCCCTTCAGAAGATGGTGGTGAGCCGCCTTGTTGAACGGCTGCAGTCCTTGAGATACAGGTACACCCACTGTGCTGTTAGGGGGGAGTTCCAGGATGTTGCCCCAGTGACAGTGTAGGAACGGCCGATATATTTCCCAAGTCAGGGTGGGGAGTGACTTGGAGGGGAACCTCCAGGTGGTGGGGTTCCCAGGTATCTGCTGCGCTTGTCCTAGATGGTACTGGTCGTGGTTAGCACCAAGAAAGCTCAACAGCGCCTATACTCCCTCTGGAAACTAAGGAAATTTGGCATGTCCACATTAACCCTCACCCAACTTTTACAGATGCACTATAGAGAGCATCCTATTGGGCTGCATCACAGCCTGGTATGGCAACTGCTCGGCCCAGGACCACAAGAAACGTGAATACTGCCCAGTCCATCACGCAAACCTTCCTCCCATCCATTGACTCCATCTACACCTCCCGCTGACTGGGGAAAGTGGGCAGCAGAATAAAAAGATCCCTCCCTCCCGGCTTACTCACTGATCCAACTTCTTCCATCGGGCAGGAGATACAGAAGTCTGAGAACACGCACGAACAGACTCAAAAACAGTTTCTTCCCCACTGTCACCAGACTCCTAAATGACCCTCTTATTGACTGACCTCATTAACACTACACCCTGTATGCTTCATCCGATGCCATTGCTTATGTAGTTACATTGTATATCTTGTGTTGCCCGATTATGTATTTTCTTTTATTCCCATGTACTTAATGATCTGTTGAGCTGCTTGCAGAAAAATACTTTTCACTGTACCTCGGTACACGTGACAATAAATAAATCCAATCCAATCCAATTTGGAAGGTGTTGTCTGAGGAGCTTGAGTTACTGCAGTGCATCTTGTAGATGGTACACACGGCTGACACTGTTCGTCGGTGAATATAGAACATACAGTGCAGAAGGAGGCCATTCAGCCCATCGAGTCTGTATCGACCCACTTAAGCCCTCACTTCCACCCCATCCCCCTAACCCAATAACCCCTCCTCACCATTTTGGGCACCAAGGGCAAAGTTATCATGGCCAATCCACCACGTCTTTGGACTGTGGGAGGTAACTGGAGCACCCGGAGGAAACCCATGCTCACACGGGGAGAACGTGCAGACTGCGCACAGGCGAGAAATCGAAACTGGGACCCTGGAGCTGTGAAGCCACAGTGCTAACCACTATGCTTCGGTGGTGGAGGGTTTGTGGAAGGGGTAGCCATCAAGCGGGGCTGCTTTGTCCTGGATGGTGTCGATTACGCTGGAGAGCTAGAGGCAAAGCGGTGCTGGAAAAACTGAGCTAGTTTGGAAGTGTTAATCTGGATATCTGGTTTTGTATAAAAGTCCATCCATGTTGCGTAATCTGAGTTACAAAAGGAGCCGGTTTACTTGCCGAAATTAAGATAAGTTGCGATCCCCATCCCTTCTGTTGATAAAGTCTCCTCCAGTAAAAGGATTTGGAGTGTGAAGTTTCTCACATTTTAGATGCAAAGTGTTGGTTGCTGTATGCATGACAACGACTTTGTAGAATTACTTGGATTGGGGAGAAGATTCATTATCCTGCAGGCTGGGACTGTACCGAGGGACTGGACATTTGGACATGATGCAGACCCAGCCCCAGGACAGTTCATTCAAACATGAAGACATGAGTCATTGGAAAATTAGGAATTTTCATGAGAACACCCAGAATTATGGATCGCAAAGTCAGTGGGAGTGGCAGATCCTGGTTTTGTAGCCATGGCTGCTGTTTTTCCAGCATTTAACCAAGTCATAAACTAATTATCTTTCCCTCTGGTCGCCATCAAAATATGTAAAATTTCTATACTACCTCTTGGTGAAATTGGAATGAATTACTGAGCTCCTGGGTATGATGATTAAACCTTGCTGTATGCCTCCTGACATGGAGAAGGTGCAGTTGTTTCTGAACTCCTCCATGCACTGCTCAAAAGGTAACACAATGGATATATATGTTTGAAGCAGATTTTAACGCCTGGTTTGTTATGACCTGATTTATCCCAAAACTAAGGTGCATGTGAGTGGCTGATGGGGGATTGGTTTTGAGTACAGGGAACTTCGAGGACAGATGATGCCTCACTACGTCAGTACGTTGGGAATTTGGTGGATTCAGTAGTGTTGAGAATCTGATATTGAACAATCTCTCCCAACAATTTGTGTGTTCAGGTCAGACCATTGCAAATTGTGAATTGAATTACAGTTTCAGACTGACCCCAGTAAAGACCATAAAAGCTGCTGGTTTGCTTGAAAAACTCCACTGGTTAACGAATATCCTTCAGACGAGAGCCTGAAAATGCTGCTGGGTCTGGTGTGCACACAATTCAATCCCGCACTATAAGGCTAGTTTAGCCTCAATCTGAAAGGAATCGAATGGTTAAAATGACTGCTACAGAAGGTTTTGATACGAAGGGCATTGACATGTGTACTCTGGGAGAGAGGGAGTTTTCCCCTTCAAACTGGACTCCACTTAAACCATGCTGAGAACAGAGACCAGTGTCCCAGGGAATTGTCGAACCAGGGCTGCGGATAAGGGTTTAAACTGAAGAGTTAGGGAGGGATCAGATGAAGGGAGATTTTGAAATCTAATAAAAGTCAAGGAAATACAGCTTTTGAGGGGACAAATCAAAGAATACTACAGTGCAGAAGAGGCCTTTTGGCCCATCAAGTCTGCACCGATGCATGAAAAACACCTAACCTGCCTACCTAATCCCATTTGCCTTGAATGTTATGATGGATCAAGTGCTCATCCAGGTACTTTTTAAAGGATGTGAGGCAACCCACCTCTACCACCCTCCCAGGCAGCGCGTTCCAGACCCTCACCACCCTCTGGGTAAAAAGCTTTTGCCTTCAAATAGCCCCAACCTCCCACCCCTGACCTTGAACTTCTGTCCCCTTGTAACTCTCCCTTCAACTAAGGGGAACAGCTGCTCCCTCTCCACCCTGTCCATGCCCCTCAATCTTTTTTTAAAGTATTTTATCCGAGACATCTTTACGATTCCAAAAACCGCTTCCCCACTGTTACCAGACTCCTGAACATAAGAACGTAAGAACTAGGAGTAGGAGTCGGCCATCTGGCCCCTCGAGCCTGCTCCGCCATTCAATGAGATCATGGCTGATCTTTTGTAGACTCAGCTCCACTTTCCGGCCCGAACACCATAACCCTTAATCCCTTTATTCTTCAAAAAACTATCTATCTTTATCTTAAAAACATTTAATGAAGGAGCCTCAACTGCTTCACTAGGCAAGGAATTCCATAGATTCACAACCCTTTGGGTGAAGAAGTTCCTCCTAAACTCAGCCTCAAAATAAGGGGAAGTAGATTTAGGACTATGTCCCCTAGTTCTGCTTTCACCTGCCGGTGGAAACAACCTGCCCGCATCTATCCTATCTATTCCCTTCATAATTTTATATGTTTCTATAACATTTCCCCATCGCATCCTTCTAAATTCCAACGAGTACAGCCCAAGTCTACTCAACCTCTCTTCGTAATCCAACCCCTTCAACTCTGGGATTAACCTAGTGAATCTCCTCTGCACACCCTCCAGCACCAGTACGTCCTTTCTCAGGTAAGGAGACCAAAACTGAAGACACTACTCCAGGTGTGGCCTCACTAACACGTTATACAATTGCAGCATAACCTCCCTAGTCTTAAACTCCCTCCCTAGTCTTAAACTCCATCCCTCTAGCAATGAAGGACAAAACTCCATCTGCCTTCTTAATCACCGGTTGCACCTGTAAACCAACTTTTTGCGACTCATGCACTAGCACACCCAGGTCTCTCTGCACAGCGGCATTTTTTATTATTTTATCATTTAAATAATAATCCCGTTTGCTGTTATTCCCACCAAAATGGATAACCTCACATTTGTCAACATTGTATTCCATCTGCCAGACCCGAGCCCATTCACTTAACCTATCCAAATCCCTCTGCAGACTTCCGTTAACCTCTGCACTTTTTGCTTTACCACTCATCTTGGTGTCGTCTGCAAACTTGGACACATTGCCCTTGGTCCCCAACTCCAAATCACCTATGTAAATTGTGAACAATTGTGGGCCCAACACTGATCCCTGAGGGACACCACTAGCTACTGATTGCCAACCAGAGAAACACCCATTAATCCCCACTCTTTGCTTTCTATTAATTAACCAATCCTCTATCCATGCTACTACTTTACCCTTAATGCCATGCATCTTTATCTTATGCAGCAATCTTTTGTGTGGTACCTTGTCAAAAGCTTTCTGAAAATCCAGATATACCACATCCATTGGCTCCCCGTTATCTACTGCACTGGTAATGTCCTCTAAAATATTCCACTAAATTAATCAGGCATGACCTGCCCTTTATGAACCCATGCTGCGTCTGCCCAATGGGACAATTTCCATCCAGATGCCTCGCTATTTCTTCCTTGATGATAGATTCCAGCATCTTCCCTACTACTGAAGTTAAGCTCACTGGCCTATAATTACCCGCTTTCTGCCTTTTTTAAACAGTGGTGTCGCGTTTGCTAATTTCCAATCCGCCGGGACCACCCCATAGTCTAGTGAATTTTGGTAAATTATCACTAGTGCATTTGTAATTTCCCTAGCCATCTCTTTTAGCACTCAAGGATGCATTCCATCAGGGCCAGGAGACCTGTCTACCTTTAGCCCCATTAGCTTGCCCATCGCTACTTCCTTAGTGATAACAATCATCTCAAGGTCCTCACCTGTCATAGCCTCATTTCTATCAGTCGCTGGCATGTTATTTGTGTCTTCAACTGTGAAGACCGACCCAAAAAACCTGTTCAGTTCCTCGGCTATTTCCTCATTTCCCATTATTAAAACTCCCTTCTCATCCTCTAAAGGACCAATATTTACCTTAGCCACTCTTTTTTGTTTTATATATTTGGAGAAACGTTTACTGTCTGTTTTTATATTCTGAGTTTACTCTCATACTCTATCTTACTCTTTATAGTTTTTTTAGTAGCTTTCTGTTGTACACTAAAGATTTCCCAGTCCTCCAGTCTCCCACCAATCTTTGCCACTTTGTATGCTTTGTCCTTCTATTTGATACTCTCCCTTATTTCCTTAGATATCCATGGTCGATTTTCCCTCTTTCTACCGTCCTTCCTTTTTTGTTGGCATAAAACTTTGCTGAACACTGTGAAAAATCACTTGGAAGGTTCTCCACTGTTCCTCAACTGTTTCACCATAAAGTCTTTGCTCCCGGTCTACCTTAGCTAGTTCTTCTCTCATCCCCTTGTAATCTCCTTTGTTTAAACACAAAACACTAGTATTTGATTTTACCTTCTCACCCTCCATCTGTATTTTAAATTCCAGCATATTATGATTGCTCCTTCCGAGAGGATCCCTAACTATGAGATCATGAATCAATCCTGTCTCATTACACAGGACCAGATCTAGGACCGCTTGTTCCCTCGTAGGTTCCATTACATACTGTTCTAGGAAACTATCGCGGATACATTCTATAAAATCCTCCTCAAGGTTGCCTTGACCGACCTGGTTAAACCAATCGACATGTAGATTAATCGCCTACCCGCGACATTGCCCACCCCCAACGCATTACATCTCTTCCCCTCGCGACATCATTTCTCTCTTTCCCCCCCCCCCCCCCCCCCCCCCCCCCCCGCATCACCCCAACATCAACCTGACCGCTCAATCCTCTTTGAAGAAATTGATAAATGGCTTCCCCCTCCTGGTTAACCCTCTGACGACCCCCTCAGGATGAACTTGTCCTTATCCAGCCTCGGGAGTTCCGCCAGCTCCCTCACCCACACCCCAGCTTTCGCCGGCTCCAAGTCTCCACCCCAGCAAAATCCATCTCCTCGGTCCAAACATCGGGGTGTCTCACCCCCTGGACTCCCAGATCTTCCAACACCCCAAATGTCGCCACCTCTGGACCCGGCACCTCCTCTACACTCGACACCTCGGACATCACGTCTGAGAACCCCCTCAGTCATGGACACACCGACAACATGTGGATGTGATTGGCGGGCTCCCCGCGCACAGTATCCTCTAACCCTGCAAACAACCTAACGCATCCTCACCACCGTCATGTTGGCCTATGCACCAGTTTTAACTGGATGAGGCTTAACTTGCACATGATAACGCGTTTACACTCTGCAATGCTTCAGCCCACGTCTCGCCCCGCATCTCCCCTCCCAGCTCCGCCTCCCGTTTAATATCCCCTGCCAGGGCTCCCTCCCAATCCATCACCTCCTTATAGACATCCAACACCTTCCCCATCATCTTTCGGCAGCACCTTTCCTGCAACCCCCGGGGCGGCAGCCCAGGAAAGGACTGTACCTTTCTCCTTACAAAGTCACAAACCTGCAGGTACCTAAAGCCATCCCCCTCCAACCCCCCCGGACAACTCGTACACATCCTCTAGCCCTGAAAATTTGCCCCCATATGAACAAGTTACCAAAGTGCTCAATCCCTGCCTGCTGCCACCCCCTAAACCTTGCATCCAGCCCCGCCGGCCAAGCCTACGGTTATTACAGATCGGCACCGACACCAAGGCCCCCCTCCAGCATATAAAGAAACACTGTAGTGGACCCCCCCCATTCAATCCTTTTCCAGTCCCTTGACTCCCTAAACGCCATTGCCAATGGCTCTATCGTCAATGCGAAGAGCGGGCACCCTTGCTTCATTCCCCAGTGTAATCCAAAGTACCCCAAACTCACTCGGTTCGTCTACATGCTCACGACCGGCATCATAGCAGCCGGACCCAGTCCACAAACCCCTGCCCGAACCGCCCCCAGAACCTCCAACAAATGCCCCCACTCCACCTGATCAAACGCGTTCTCCACATCCATCTCCACAACTGCCTCCCTTTCACAACCCGTCTGAGCCTCATCTTTCACTCCTGGCACAGTCCTCAATTTGCGATGCCAACACTTTCGCCAATAACTTGGCATCCACATTCAATACTGATATAATCATAGTAATAATCTTTATTAGTGTCACAAGTAGGCTTACATTAACACTGCAGTGAAGTTACTGTGAAAATCCCCTAGTCGCCACATTCCGGCACCTGTTCGGGTACACAGGGAGAATTCAGAATGTCCAATTCACCTAACAGCACGTCTTTCGGGACTTGTGGGAGGAAACCGGAGCACCCGGAGGAAACCCACGCCGACACTGGGAGAACATGCAGACTCCGCACAGTGACCCAAGCTGGGAATCGAACCCGGGTCCCTGGCGCGGTGAAGCAACAGTGCTAATCACTGCTACCATGCCGTGGGCGGTGCAACCCACATTACTCAAGGCCTTTAACCCTCTTCAAAATTGGAGGTGGAAGTCTGTAACAATGTGGGGAAGAGTTCTCTTCATTATAGGCCGTCACCAGCAGTAAAACTCCATCGGGAACCCACTGGCCTTCCTGTCTGCATCGCCCCCAAACCATCCGTCACCTCCCTCAGCCTAATTGTGGCCCCCAGGCCCTGAACCAGCCTCTCCTCCACTTTTTCACCCCCTTCGGGCCCATCACCACCTTATCCTTACCATCCCTGACTCCAGCGATCTCCCTCGCTGCCTCCTGCTCCCTCAACTGATGGGCCAACATCCAGCTCGCCTTCTCCCCATACAGTGTCCCTCTGGCCTTCCACAGCTGCTCCACTGACTTCCCCGTAGAAACTAGCCCAAATGCCACCTGGAACCTTTGCCTCTCCTTCAACCCTGCCTCTGAATATTGCCTGTCCACCATCAAAATCTCATCCAGCCTTGCCCTCTCGTCCCACTCCGTTTTTTTGAAAAATGAAATTAATGAAAATCGCTTATTGTCACAAGTAGGCTTCAATGAAGTTACTGTGAAAAGCCCCTAGTTACCACATTCCGGCGCCTGTTCGGGGAGGCCGGTACGGGAATTGAACCGTGCTGGTGGCCTGCCTTGGTCTGCTTTAAAAGCCAGCGATTTAGCCCAGTGTGCTAAAGCATCCCCTTATCCCTATGCGCCCAAATTGGTATGAACTCTGCCTGACTACAGGCTTGAGTGCCTCCCACAGCAAGGCGGCTGTGACCTCTCCCGTGTCATTCAGCTCCACATAGGCCTGAATGGCGGCCCTCGCCCGTTCTCTCACCACCTCATCTGCCAGCTACTCCGCCAGCAACTCCACGTCTCGCCTCCACTGCAGCTGTTGTCCCCCCCGTTCTCCCCCCCCCCCCCCCCCCCCGGCCTGAGCCACCCACAAATCCAGCCAATGCGCCGCGTGGTCGGAAACCATAATCGCTGAGTACCCCGAGTCGGCCAGAGCGTGTTGTCCATTGGCCAGAGCGTGTTGTCCATTGGCCAGAGCGTGTTGTCCATTGGCCAGAGTGTGTTGTCGGGAGTACACCATGGGGCACATGGGAGAATGAAAACTCCTTCACCCTCGGCCTCCCAAACCCTGGTCTCCTCTCCTCCTCCCCCCCCCCCCCCCCCCCCCCCCCCCCCCAAAAAACACCTCCGCTCCTTCGCTGCTGCCCACGCTCTCGACGACTTTAACAACCCTCTACAGCGGTAAGGAGCCAATGGAGGAATTATTTCTCCAATTAAATCACAAAGTACCCAAAATGTTTGAACTCGTGGTGTGAAGCATATTCAAAGATTTTGTTTCTGTCTCAGCTTCTACTGTCAAACCTATTTGTGTTACAGGAAATAAATGCATTGTGCTTGGTGCAGTGTTGAGGAAAACACCGTTTAGTAAATTTGTGCTTCCATCATCCAGTCTAAAAACATGCCCTTCACTCAAACCCCTTTACAGATTTTCAATAGCAATGAACTCACCCGGCACTGAGTTATCAACTCGAATATGCTGCAGAATCTCCAGCTTAAAGTAGAGAAAATATCAAGAAACTAGATTTGTCTTCAGCTAAAAACTCAAGTCACTAGTTATAGCACAACCAGAATGCTTTGCTGAGATTGCAGTTCATAGTAACTCTCACACTCCCCCTCTATTATTCAAAGTACTGCACTTGTTAAATTAATTTTACATTCGTTAGTCAAGCAGTTATGTGATTTCTCGGCATTTAGACTAAAGGAACGTTGGCTTATTTAATTCCCTTCATAAGAGCTTGATTCCTGCGTTAGGTTTGGTTTCATTAGCACCAGGCGCCCTCTGGTGTCTCTTTCAAGTGGCTGATTTCCATATTCAACTAGAACAAAGAAAATTGCAGCCCTCCGAGCCTTCGCTGACCATGCTGCCTGTCTGAACTAAAACCCTCTACCCTCCCATGGACCATATCCCCCTCTTCCCAACCTATTCATGTACTTGTCAAGATGCTCCTTAAAAGTCACTATCGTCCCTGCTTCCACCAGCAGCAAGTTCCAGGCTCCCAACACCCTCTGTAAAAAAATAAACTTCCCTCGTACATCTCCTTTAAACCTTGCCCCTCGCCCCTTAAACCTATGTCCCCTAGAAATTGACACTGCCATCTGGGAAAAAGCTTCTGACTATCCACTCTGTCCATAACACTCATAATCTTGTCGACTTCAATCAGGTCGCCCCTCAGCCTCCGTCATTCCAGTGAGAACAAACCGAGTTCATCCAACCTCTCCTCATAGCTAATGCCCTCCATACCGGGCAACATCCTGGTGAATCTTTTCTGTGCCCTCTCTAAAGCCTCCACATCCTTCTGGCAGTGTGGCAACCAGAATTGAACACTATATTCCAAGTGCATCTTAACCAAGGTTCTATAAAGCTGCAACATGACTTGCCAATTTTTAAACTCAATGCCACAGCCGATGAAGGCAAGCATGCCTTCTTGACTACCTTCTACACCTGCGTTGCCACTTTCAGTGACCTGTGTAACTGTACACCCGGACCCCTCTGCCTATCAATACTCTGAAGGGTCTGCCATTTACTGTATATTTCCCATCCCATCTGTATTAGACATTCCAAAATGCATTATCTCCCATTTGTCCGGGTTAATCTCCATCTGCCATCTCTCAGCCCAAGTCTCCAACCAATCTGTATCCTCCGGCAGTTCCCATCACTACCCGCTATTCCACCAACCTTTGTGTCATCTGAAAATTTATTAATGAAACCAGTTACATTTTCCTCCAAACCTTGAGTAGGAGATCATTTTGGGAACTGTGATCATAATTCTGATTTTATTTTTTAGTTTGATTCTAAATCATCATTGTGCTGCTGCTTATTTAGAATGGGCTGAGCTCCAATCTTGTTCTGGCAGGTGTGACTAAACCTTCCTGCTGTGGAGAGCTTGGAGCTCAGGTCACCTAAAGCTGCAGTTATGGTGTGCGTCCTCTGGGGTGCGTTCGTTGTGAGTGGACAGCCCAAAATTGGGACTAAGGAATTCCATCACGTATGTAACTGTGTAAAAGCTTTTTCACCCCTCTCTGCAAATCTCTTAAATTTAAAATGCAGTCTGGTTCTTGACTCGGTCACCAATTACAATCTGCGTCTCTTTCCTTGGGTTATGATTACAGCTTTCCCGGCAGTGGATGGGGCAAATGGCCTGTTTATGTTGTGTTTGATCTCGGGGACCAATTCCCCCCTCCGGGGTCATGGGTATGTGGTGACCACACTGGCCAATATTTTTGAGTTTTTATTTATAGACATTCCAGCAATTAAAATGGAAAAGTGATGCTCCATTTAATCCATTTCCTGAGTGCCAGCAGTGTGATGTGTGTTTGACATTTGCATTGTGCATTTGTATGGCAATGAGCCAGTTACTGAATAATGTTTGGAGTCTACGGAACCTCTTTCCAAGTGTTATAAATTAGTAATGTTTGTTAGTGCTTATGTAAGTTATCTCTCTCCTCTCGCAAATGGGATTAATTATTGATAAACTCTTCCCAGTAGTTTGCGGTAGGTCAGATTTTGACATTTTAATCCCGTGATTTTCCCTATGTGAATGCCGATATGCCTGACAGGAATGGAGCAAAACACAGTCATGTAACTGGCTAAAGGCCGCAGGACTTTCAGCTTGAACATGGCCTAGTGTTACATAGTTGATCCCAGCACCGGCCATACTGTTTAACACGTGCAGACATGGCATGGGTATGTACCGACCGGACTGTTTAACACGTGCAGACACGGCACGGGTATGTACCGACCGGACTGTTTAACACGTGCAGACACAGCATGGGTATGTACCGACCGGACTGTTTAACACGTGCAGACACAGCATGGGTATGTACCGACCGGACTGTTTAACACGTGCAGACACAGCATGGGTATGTACCGACCGGACTGTTTAACACGTGCAGACGCAGCACGGGTATGTACCGACCGGACTGTTTAACACGTGCAGACACAGCACGGGTATGTACAGACCGGACTGTTAACACGTGCAGACACGGGAGTGTACCAACCGGACTGTTTAACACGTGCAGACGCAGCACGGGTATGTACCGACTGGACTGTTTAACACGTGCAGACACGGGTGTGTACCGACTGGACTGTTTAACACGTGCAGACGTGGCACGGGTGTGCATTGACAGGACTGTTTAACACGTGCAGACGCAGCACGGGTGTGTACCGACCGGACTGTTTAACACGTGCAGACATGGGTGTGTACCGACCGGACTGTTTAACACGTGCAGACACGGGTGTGTACCGACTGGACTGTTTAACACGTGCAGACACGGCACGGGTATGTACCGACTGGACTGTTTAACACGTGCAGACACGGCACGGGTATGTACCGACTGGACTGTTTAACACGTGCAGACACGGGTGTGTACCGACTGGACTGTTTAACACGTGCAGACACGGGTGTGTACCGACCGGACTGTTTAACACGTGCAGACGCAGCACGGGTGTGTACCGACCGGACTGTTTAACACGTGCAGACACGGGTGTGTACCGACTGGACTGTTTAACACGTGCAGACACAGCACGGGTGTGTACCGACTGGACTGTTTAACACGTGCAGACACGGCACGGGTATGTACCGACTGGACTGTTTAACACGTGCAGACACGGCACGGGTATGTACCGACTGGACTGTTTAACACGTGCAGACACGGCACGGGTATGTACCGACTGGACTGTTTAACACGTGCAGACACGGCACGGGTATGTACCGACCGGACTGTTTAACACGTGCAGACACGGCACGGGTATGTACCGACCGGACTGTTTAACACGTGCAGACACGGCACGGGTATGTACCGACTGGACTGTTTAACACGTGCAGACACGGGTGTTGGTGACATTTGCACTGATGGGGCTGCAAAATGTAAAAGCGGAAATAAGTTTGTTTCTGCCCGTATAGCGAGTAACTCAGTCTTTCAAGCTGTTCCTCCCACTTCTCTTCCCTCCTCTAGCAAGATGATGCTTGTTCCTCTCTGTTCCATCACTTGGCTAAATAGAGACCAGGAAATCTGGCTTCTTCCATCTTCCTCCCCCTAAATATCTCGGCCTTTCCACAACCGTATCCAAGTTGAGATAAATGTGCAAAATGGTGGTTGAACCAACCCAGTCAGCATGGCACAAACTGTATTAAAAACAAAATGATTTTCTTTAAAGGAGGTATATTTGCAAGAAAATACAACCCTGAAGTAAAAGTGACTGCCATTGATATTGAGGCAGCGTTTGATTGAGTATGGAATCAAGGCGGCCTCGCTAAACTGGGTAATCTCCACTGGCTGGAGTCATACTTGGCACAAAGAAAAATGGTTGTTGTTAGTGGAGGTCAATCAACTGAGTCCCAGGACATCAGTGCAGGAGTTCCTCAGGCCCGTGTCCTCGGGGCCCAACCATCTTCAGCTGCTTCATCAATGGCCTTCCTGCCATCGCAAGGTCAGAAGTGGGAATGTGCGCTAATGACAGCACAAATGTTCAGCATGATTTCCATCTCCTCGGATATGGAAAATGTTCAGCATGATTTCCATCTCCTCGGAAATGGAAAATGTTCAGCATGATTTCCATCTCCTCGGAAATGGAAAATGTTCAGCATGATTTCCATCTCCTCGGAAATGGAAAATGTTCAGCATGATTTCCATCTCCTCGGATATGGAAAATGTTCAGCATGATTTCCATCTCCTCGGATATGGAAGCAGTCCATGTCCATATGCAGCAAAACTTAGGCAATGTTCAGGTTTCGGCTGATAATGCCAAGTAACATTTACCCTGCACAAGTGCCAGGCAATGACCATTTCGAACAAGAGATGATTTAACCATCTCTCCTTGTCTCCTGCTCAATGGCATTACCATCGCTGATTCCCCTGTAGGGTTACCATCGACCAGAAACTGAACTGGACTAGCCACATCGATACTGTGGCTACAAGAGCAGGTCAAAGGCTAAGAATCCTGTGGCCAGTAACTCGATCACCTGACTCCTCAAAACCTGTCCATCTGCAAGTCAGGAGTGTGATGCAATGGGTCTCCACTTGCCTGGATAAGTGCAGCTTCAACAACACTCTGGAAGCTCGACACCATCCAGGACAAAGCAGCCCAGATGATCACCACCCCATCAATCAGCTTAAACATTCACTCCCTCCACCACCGACTCACTGTAGCAGCCGTGTGTAACATAGAGAGTTGCAGCAACTCGCCCAAACTTCCTTAACCTTCCACCACTTGGAAGTTCCCCTCCAAGCCGTATGCCATCCTGACGTGGGAATGTATCATAAGAACATAAGAACATAAGAAATAGGAGCAGGAGTAGGCCATCTGGCCCCTCGAGCCTGCTCCGCCATTCAATGAGATCATGGCTGATCTTTTGTGGACTCAGCTCCACTTTCCGGCCCGAACACCATAACCCTTAATCCCTTTATTCTTCAAAAAACTATCTATCTTTACCTTAAAAACATGTAATGAAGGAGCCTCAACTGCTTCACTGGGCAAGGAATTCCATAGATTCACAACCCTTTGGGTGAAGAAGTTCCTCCTAAACTCAGTTCTAAATCTACTTCCCCTTATTTTGAGGCTATGCCCCCTAGTTCTGCTGTCACCCGCCAGTGGAAACAACCTGCCCGCATCTATCCTATCTATTCCCTTCATAATTTTAAATGTTTCTATAAGATCCCCCCTCATCCTTCTAAATTCCAACGAGTACAGTCCCAGTCTACTCAACCTCTCCTCATAATCCAACCCCTTCAGCTCTGGGATTAACCTAGTGAATCTCCTCTGCACACCCTCCAGCGCCAGTACGTCCTTTCTCAAGTAAGGAGACCAAAACTGAACACAATACTCCAGGTGTGGCCGCACTAACACCTTATACAATTGCAACATAACCTCCCTAGTCTTAAACTCCATCCCTCTAGCAATGAAGGACAAAATTCCATTTGCCTTCTTAATCACCTGTTGCACTTGTAAACCAACCTTCTGTGACTCATGCACTAGCACACCCAAGTCTCTCTGAACAGCGGCATGCTTTAATATTTTATCGTTTAAATAATAATCCCGTTTGCTGTTATTCCTACCAAAATGGATAACCTCACATTTGTCAACATTGTATTCCATCTGCCAGACCCGAGCCCATTCACTTAACCTATCCAAATCCCTCTGCAGACTTCCAGTATCCTCTGCACTTTTCGCTTTACCACTCATCTTAGTGTCATCTGCAAACTTGGACACATTGCCCTTGGTCCCCAACTCCAAATCATCAATGTAAATTGTGAACAATTGTGGGCCCAACACGGATCCCTGAGGGACACCACTAGCTACTGATTGCCAACCAGAGAAACACCCATTTATCCCAACTCTTTGCTTTCTATTAATTAACCAATCCTCTATCCATGCTACTACTTTACCCTTAATGCCATGCATCTTTATCTTATGCAGCAACCTTTTGTGTGGCACCTTGTCAAAGGCTTTCTGGAAATCCAGATATACCACATCCATCGGCTCCCCGTTATCTACTGCACTGGTAATGTCCTCAAAAAATTCCACTAAATTAGTTAGGCACGACCTGCCTTTTACGAACCCATGCTGCGTCTGCCCAATGGGACAATTTCTATCCAGATGCCTCGCAATTTCTTCCTTGATGATAGATTCCAGCATCTTCCCTATTACCGAAGTTAAACTCACTGGCCTATAATTTCCTGCTTTCTGCCTACCTCCTTTTTTAAACAGTGGTGTCACGTTTGCTAATTTCCAATCCACCGGGACCACCCCAGAGTCTAGTGAATTTCGGTAAATTATCACTAGTGCATCTGCAATTTCCCTAGCCATCTCTTTTAGCACTCTGGGATGCATTCCATCAGGGCCAGGAGACTTGTCTACCTTTAGCCCCATTAGCTTGCCCATCACTCCCTCCTTAGTGATAACAATCGTCTCAAGGTCCTCACCTGTCATAGCCTCATTTCTATCAGTCACTGGCATGTTATTTGTGTCTTCCACTGTGAAGACCGACCCAAAAAACCTGTTCAGTTCCTCAGCCATTTCCTCATTTCCCATTATTAAAACTCCCTTCTCATCCTCTAAAGGACCAATATTTACCTTAGCCACTCTTTTTTGTCTTATATATTTGTAAAACCTTTTACTGTCTGTTTTTATATTCTGAGCAAGTTTACTCTCATACTCTATCTTACTCTTCTTTATAGCTTTTTTAGTAGCTTTCTGTTGCCCCCTAAAGATTTCCCAGTCCTCTAATCTCCCAGCAATCTTTGCCACTTTATATGCTTTTTCCTTCAATTTGATACTCTCCCTTATTTCCTTAGATATCCACGGTCGATTTTCCCTCTTTCTTCCGTCCTTCCTTTTTGTTGGTATAAACCTTTGCTGAGCACTGTGAAAAATCGCTTGGAAGGTTCTCCACTGTTCCTCAACTGTTCCACCATAAAGTCTTAGCTCCCAGTCTACCTTAGCTAGTTCTTCTCTCATCCCCTTGTAATCTCCCTTGTTTAAACACAAAACACTAGTATTTGATTTTACTTTCTCACCCTCCATCTGTATTTTAAATTCCACCATATTGTGATCGCTCCTTCCGAGAGGATCCCTAACTATGAGATCATGAATCAATCCTGTCTCATTACACAGGACAAGATCCAGGACCGCTTGTTCCCTCGTAGGTTCCATCACATACTGTTCTAGGAAACTATCGCGGATACATTCTATAAACTCCTCCTCACGGTTGCCCTGACCGACCTGGTTAAACCAATCGACATGTAGATTAAAATCCCCCATGATAACTGCTGTACCATTTCTACATGCATCAGTTATTTCTTTGTTTATTGCCTGCCCCACCATCTCGTTACTATTTGGTGGCCGATAGACTACTCCTATCAGTGACTTTTTCGCCTTACTATTCCTGATTTCCACCCAAATGGATTCAACCTTATCCTCCATAGCACCGATGTCATCCCTTACTATTGCCCGGATGTCATCCTTAAATAACAGAGCAACACCACCTCCCTTACCATCCACTCTGTCCTTCCGAATAGTTTGATACCCTCGGATATTTAACTCCCAGTCGTGACCATCCTTTAACCATGTTTCAGTAATGGCCACTAAATCATAGTCCTTCACGATGATTTGTGCCACCAACTCATTTACTTTATTCCGAATACTACGAGCATTCAGGTAAAGTACACTTATGTTGGTTTTTTTACCTCTGTTTGAATCTTAACATCTCCAGTTTTATTCCTTTTGTTATTACTGGGCCTATTCACTGTGCTCCCCTCAGTCACTGTACCTTGTACTGTCGCCCTTATGGATTTCTGACTATGTCTTCTCTGCCTTGCCCTTTTCCCCTTACTTCCTTTTGTTTCTGTCCCTGTTTTACTACCTTCCAACTTCCAGCATTGGTTCCCATCCCCCTTCCCATCACCGTCCCTTCCTTTTTAAAATAAATTTAGAGTACCCAATTCATTTTTTTTCAATTAAGGGACAATTTAGCGTGGCCAATCCGCCTAACCTGCACATCTTTGGGTTGTGGGGGTGAAAACCACGCAAACACTGGGAGAATGTACAAACTCCACACGGACAGTGACCCAGAGCCGGGATTGAACCTGGGAACTTGGCGTCGTGAGGCAGCAGTGCTAACCACTGTCCTGCCTCACCTTTCCTTCCTACTGCAGTGTCAAAGTCCTGAAGCTCAGTTCTGTGATGGATTTACCTACACCCCATGGACTGCAACCTGGGACCATCTGTGTAGCATTATCCACACTGTAAGGATCCTCCTGTTTAAACCTGCTTTCCCCTTTGTATTAAAACAACAACACCTTTATAACACAGGCAGCACGGTAGCATTGTGGATAGCACAATGGCTTCACAGCTCCAGGGTCCCAGGTTCGATTCCGGCTTGGGTCACTGTCTGTGCGGAGTCTGCACATCCTCCCCGTGTGTGCGTGGGTTTCCTCCGGGTGCTCCGGTTTCCTCCCACAGTCCAAAGATGTGCAGGTTAGGTGGATTGGCCATGCTAAATTGCCCTTAGTGTCCAAAATTGCCCTTAGTGTTGGGTGGGGTTACTGGGTTATGGGGATAGGGTGGAGGTGTTGACCTTGGGTAGGGTGCTCTTTCCAAGAGCCGGTGCAGACTCGATGGGTCAAATGGCCTCCTTCTGCACTGTAAATTCTATGATTCTATAACACAGGAGTCACCCTGGATCAAAAGAGCAAGAAATGCTCAGTATTGCCTTCTGATTTCAGCATCACTTACTTGATGTTTGGGGAAATCTTTCCTGGCAGTGGCTCCCCTATATAGTCCACTGCTTGATACCGGGTCCCTGGATACCTGAGCACAACCCCAGGTCGCAGTCCCATCCTAAATGTAGAAGAGCGCCCGTAAAGGAATGCTTACTGACTGTAATCACCCTGAATCCCTCCCTCCTGTAGTCCGAACCTGTTAGCATTAATCTCTCACAGTCCTAATAATGTTTCAGTGACTGGGGCCCGTCCCCATGGTGATTAATGAGCCTTTTATTCTGGTTTAGGTAGGCTGAGAGAGGTGCTCCACTCAGTTGAAGGCTCAGTGTGGCCAGCCCAGGTCCTGAGCATGTTCCTCAGCAGCAGGCTTCAGTATAACAGAGAAAGATGTTGATTAGAGACGATGGAGAGTGAAAGAGAGACGGACAGAAAGATAGAGAGAGAGATATTGAACAAGTTCGGAGAAATAGGGGCATAGAAAATGCAATGAAAATCGCTTATTGTCACAAGTAGGCTTCAACTGAAGTTACTGTGAAAAGCCCCTGTCTAGTTAGAGTAGACAGGAAGAAGCTTTTCCTCTTGGTGGAGGGGTCAGTGATCAGAGTCATAGATTTAAAGTAAGGGGCAGGAGGTTTAGAGGGAATGTGAGGAAAACCTTTTCACCCAGAGGGTGGTGGGAGTCTGGAACTCGCTGCCTGAAAGGGGGGTGGAGGCAGAGACCCTCAGAACATTGAAGAAGTATTTAGATGTTCCCCTGCGATCCCAGGGCAGACCCGGCGATGGGCCAAGTGCTGGAAAATGGGGTTGGAATAGCCAGGTTGGGCAGCATGGTGGCCTAGTGGTTAGCACAGCTGCATCACGGCGCTGATGTCCCAGGTTCGATCCCGGCTCTGGGTCACTGTCCGTGTGGAGTTTGCACATTCTCCCTGTGTCTGCGTGGGTTTTGCCCCCACAACCCAAAGATGTGCAGGGTACGTGGATTGGCCGCACTAAATTGCCCCTTAATTGGAAAAAATAATTGGGTAATCTAAATTTTTTTTTAAAGAATACCAGGTTGTTTTTGACTGGCGCAGATTGGCCGAAGGGCCTTTCCTGTGTTGTAGACCAGTATAACTGTGCAGCATTTTCATTTCCAACGTTCATTAATGTTTGTGGCAGCCAGCCAATGATGTAGGATCCTGGCAGCCAAAGTGCTCGTCCACGGGGGCCACTTCTGAGCATTGCCTGCTCCCTCAATGCCTCTTGTGCGGGGTTTGCTGTGTGCTGACCCTGGGGCGGGGCTCCCTGGGTGCTGACCCTGGGGCAGGGGGGCGCTCCCTGGGTGCTGGCCCTGGGGCAGGGCGGCGCTCCCTGGGTGCTGACCCTCGGTCGGGGCGGCGCTCCCTGGGGCAGGGGGGCGCTCCCTGGGGCATGGGGGCGCTCCCTGGGTGCTGACCCTGGGGCGGGGCGGCGCTCCCTGGGTGCTGACACTGGGGCGGGGCGGCGCTCCCTGGGTGTTGACCCTGGGGCGGGGCGGCGCTCCCTGGGGCAGGGGGGCGCTCCCTGGGTGCTGACCCTGGGGCGGGGCGGCGCTCCCTGGGTGCTGTCCCTGGGGCGGGGGGCGCTCCCTGGGTGCTGGCCCTGGGGCGGGGTGGCTCTCCCTGGGTGCTGACCCTGGGGCGGGGCGGCGCTCCCTGGGGCCGGGGGGCGCTCCCTGGGGCGGGGCGGGGCTCCCTGGGGCAGGGGGCGCTCCCTGGGGAGGGGGGGCGCTCCCTGGGGCGGGGCGGCGCTCCCTGGGGCGGGGGGGGCGCTCCCTGGGGCGGGGGGGCGCGCCCTGGGTGCTGACCGGCGCTCCCTGGGGCGGGGCGGCGCTCCCTGGGTGCTGACCGGCGCTCCCTGGGGCGGGGCGGCGCTCCCTGGGTGCTGACCGGCGCTCCCTGGGGCGGGGCGGCGCTCCCTGGGGCAGGGGGCGGCGCTCCCTGGGGCAGGGGGCGGCGCTCCCTGGGTGCTGACCCTGGGGCAGGGGGCGGCGCTCCCTGGGTGCTGACCCTGGGGCAGGGGGCGGCGCTCCCTGGGGCGGGGGGGCGCTCCCTGGGGCGGGGGGGCGCTCCCTGGGGCGGGGGGGCGCTCCCTGGGTGCTGACCGGCGCTCCCTGGGGCGGGGTGGCGCTCCCTGGGTGCTGACCGGCGCTCCCTGGGGCGGGGCGGCGCTCCCTGGGTGCTGACCGGCGCTCCCTGGGGCGGGGCGGCGCTCCCTGGGTGCTGACCGGCGCTCCCTGGGTGCTGACCGGCGCTCCCTGGGGCGGGGCGGCGCTCCCTGGGTGCTGACCGGCGCTCCCTGGGGCGGGGCGGCGCTCCCTGGGTGCTGACCGGCGCTCCCTGGGGCGGGGCGGCGCTCCCTGGGTGCTGACCGGCGCTCCCTGGGTGCTGACCGGCGCTCCCTGGGGCGGGGCGGCGCTCCCTGGGTGCTGACCGGCGCTCCCTGGGGCGGGGCGGCGCTCCCTGGGTGCTGACCGGCGCTCCCTGGGTGCTGACCGGCGCTCCCTGGGGCGGGGCGGCGCTCCCTGGGTGCTGACCGGCGCTCCCTGGGGCGGGGCGGCGCTCCCTGGGTGCTGACCGGCGCTCCCTGGGTGCTGACCGGCGCTCCCTGGGGCGGGGCGGCGCTCCCTGGGTGCTGACCGGCGCTCCCTGGGGCGGGGCGGCGCTCCCTGGGTGCTGACCGGCGCTCCCTGGGTGCTGACCGGCGCTCCCTGGGGCGGGGCGGCGCTCCCTGGGTGCTGACCGGCGCTCCCTGGGGCGGGGCGGCGCTCCCTGGGTGCTGACCGGCGCTCCCTGGGTGCTGACCGGCGCTCCCTGGGGCGGGGCGGCGCTCCCTGGGGCGGGGCGGCGCTCCCTGGGGCGGGGCGGCGCTCCCTGGGGCGGGGCAGCGCTCCCTGGGTGCTGACCCTGGGGCAGGGGGCGGCGCTCCCTGGGTGCTGACCCTGGGGCAGGGGGCGGCGCTCCCTGGGTGCTGACCCTGGGGCAGGGGGCGGCGCTCCCTGGGTGCTGACCCTGGGGCAGGGGGCGGCGCTCCCTGGGTGCTGTCCCTGGGGCAGGACTGCGCTCCCTGGCCGGGCCCAGTCAAACCCATCTCTCCTTATAGGACAGTCCAAGCAAACCCAGTATTAACCTAGTGAACCTCCATTGCATTCCCTCTATGGCAATTATATCATTTCTTGGATTGTGGAAGACCAAAACTGTATTCAATGCTCAAGGTGTGGTCTCCCCAAGCCCCTGTACAGCTGCAGTCAGATCGCCCCGTCTTTACCATGCTTAACCTTTATTGAGGGAGTTCAGCTGCACGTGTTCCAGACAGCACTTGTTTTACAGGACTGCACATATAGGCATGGCTCTGTGTGTGATGTGGGCGGGGTCTGTGCGTGATGTAGGCAGGGTCTGTGCATGATGTGGGCGGGGTCTGTGCGTGATGTGGGCGGGGTCTGTGCGTGATGTGGGCGGGGTCTGTGCGTGATGTGGGCGGGGTCTGTGCGTGATGTGGGCGGGGTCTGTGCGTGATGTGGGCGGGGTTTGTGCGTGATGTGGGCGGGGTTTGTGCGTGATGTGGGCGGGGTCTGTGCGTGATGTGGGCGGGGTCTGTGCGTGATGTGGGCGGGGGTCTGTGCGTGATGTGGGCGGGGTCTGTGCGTGATGTGGGCGGGGTCTGTGCGTGATGTGGGCGGGGTCTGTGCGTGATGTGGGCGGGGTCTGTGCGTGATGTGGGCGGGGTCTGTGCGTGATGTGGGCGGGGTCTGTGCGTGATGTGGGCGGGGTCTGTGCGTGATGTGGGCGGGGTCTGTGCGTGATGTGGGCGGGGTCTGTGCGTGATGTGGGCGGGGTCTGTGCGTGATGTGGGCGGGGTCTGTGCGTGATGTGGGCGGGGTCTGGGGGATGTGGGCGGGGTCTGTGGGGGATGTGGGCGATGTGGGTGGGGGATGTGGGCGGGGTCTGTGGGCGATGTGCGTGATGTGGGCGGGGTCTGTGCGTGATGTGGGCGGGGTCTGTGGGTGATGTGGGCGGGGTCTGTGGGCGATGTGGGCGGGGTCTGTGGGCGATGTGGGCGGGGTCTGTGGGCGATGTGGGCGGGGTCTGTGGGCGATGTGGGCGGGGTCTGTGCGTGATGTGGGCGGGGTCTGTGCGTGATGTGGGCGGGGTCTGTGCGTGATGTGGGCGGGGGAAGAGACTGGCAGAAGGAGTTTGAGGAGTGGAGGCACAGGCTCCATGTATTTCTGACACTCGGGTGGAGTAGTTAACTCAGAGTCACTAAACCCAAACTGCCTCTTACTTTCCATGTGTCTACGATCTTAGACTAAACACCTTTGTTTTCTTCCTCTTTGTGTAGGAGACGGAGGAGATCTTGGCTGACATGCTGAAGGTGGAGGTTTTTCGACAGACTGTTGCTGAGCAGGTTCTGGTGGGTAGTTACTGTGCCTTCAGTAACCAGGGAGGCTTAGTTCATCCAAAGACATCCATTGAAGACCAGGATGAGCTCTCATCCCTGCTGCAAGTTCCTCTGGTGGTACGAGCATTTGCTTCCTTGTTCTTCTCCTGCCATGTCTTGTTTCAGTTTGTGTTTCTTGTTCTGAAGATGATCAACCAACAGCTGATTAGGTGTTTGACTGGAAGAAGCTGAAATCAGCTATTCCTGGCCCAACTCTTGCAAGCTCCAGCTGGTTAGTGACTGAAGGAGAAAGACTGCCGCTATGGCTAAGCTGCTGGCAGAACAAGATAGCCATGTGGCACAGAGACATGCTGGGGTCAATGAGTTAGGTGGTCCTTGCTGGGCTGTGATAGAACTCTGGACCCCTGAATTAACCAGAGGTTGTTTTTATTAATCATTCAGGAGATGTGGGTGTTGCTGGCTGGGCAATGCGTTTAGAGTTATAGATGTTTACAGCATGGAAACGGGCCCTTCGGCCCAGCTTGTCCATGCCACCCAGTGTCTATCACTAAGCCAGTCCCAATTGCCCGCATTTGGCCCATATCCCTCTGTACCCACCCTGCCCATGTAACTGTCTAACTGCTTTTTAAAAGACAAAATTGTAGCCGCCTCCAACACTCCCTCTGGCAGCCCGTTCCAGACACTCCCCACCCTCTGTGTGAAGAAACTTCCCCTCTGGACCCTTTTGTATCTTTCCCCTCTCACCTTAAACCTGTGCCCTCTAGTTTTAGACTCCTCTACCTTTGGGAACAGAAGTTGACTATTTACCTTATCTATGCTCCTCTGTTATTTTATAATGTGGAGATGCCGGCGTTGGACTGGGGTGATCACAGTAAGAAGTCTGACAACACCAGGTTAAAGTCCAACAGGTTTGTATCAAACACTAGCTTTCGGAGCCCTGCTCCTTCCTCAGAGGTAGATTCCAGAAACATTTATATCGACAAAGTCAATTATTTTATAGACCTCTATAAGATCACTCCTAAGCCTCCAACCCTCCAGGGAAAAATGTCCAAGTCTATCCAGCCTCTCCTTATAACTCAGACTATCAAGTCCTGGTATCATCCTAGTAAATCTTTTCTGCATTCTTATTGCCCAAACCTAATTGCCCTTGCTAGGCCATTTCAGAGGGCACATTGTTTTGGGTCTGCAATCACATGTAGGCCAGACCGAGTAAGGACAGCAGATTCACTGAAGGACATTAAGTTGGAAATAGATCAGCCAGTATCACCTAGACCAACCCTCCACACCGGGAATGTAGGAGTTTGAGAGATATTGTATTCTCTGTATTGGGTGCAGTAAGGGTTAAAGCCAGGGTTAGTGTGTGTGAGTGCTGCAGTAGTCTTTCCTGGTCTAAAAGACATTTCTGCTTCAAGGATAATTAAAGCATCGTGCAGGTTTGAGCGGATGGAATTTGGTTTGTATGAAGGTTCCCTGGGGAATAGATTATTAGAGACATTGTGTTTGGCCTCCGAAAGGTGTAGTTAATGGGAACAGTCAGAGCTTGAAGCGGTCGGATTTTGAGTTTCATTTGGGGTTCAGTTGAGTTAGATTTCTCTGAAAACAGACTAAAGTAGCAGCTTGTCTCAAAGCAGTGGGGCCTGTGTGAGCATCGGTACCCGCGTGGATGGGCAGAGTGTTAGTGACACCATTCATCAGGGTCTCATTACCAAGTTGGACACAGTACTTGAAGTATTGTTTGGGGGGGTTAGGTGCAGCCAGGAAAGTGGAGTTGAGGACACAAGTCAGATCAAATGGCAGAACAGGCTTGAGGGGCCGAATGGGCTGTTCCTAATTCATGCTGGGGTGGCATGGTGGTTAGCACTGCTGCCTCACAGCGCTAGGGACCCGGGTTCAATTTCAGCCTTGGGTTTCTGTGTGGAGTTTGCCCCCCCCCCCTCTTGCAGTGATAACCACTGTGCCACCTTCAAACGTGTTTCCCTTTTTTCCCCCTCATTAATCTAGTGTTAATATATTGTTCTTGTAGTGCGGTTGTTACTACAGGAATGTTAAATGTGAAATTCTTGTTTTTGAATGAGAATGGAGTTTCTAAACTTCTAGTATAGGACTGGTTCGAGAGCCTCACTGCGATAGCTGGATATGGGTCCGGAGAAGGGAAGCTGTAAGTCTGAGTATTCTGCAGCTCTCACTTACAAATATCCAGCGAGAAGGAGCTTAGACTTCAGTGTTGCAGTGTTTAGGTTTTATATAAATTTTTTAAAAATAAATAAATTTAAAGTGCCCAATTCATTTGTTTGCCAATTAAGGGGCAATTTAGCGTGGCCAAGCCACCTATCCTGCACATCTTTGGGTTGTGAGGGCGAAACCCACGCAGACACGGGGAGAATGTGCAAACTCCACACGTACAGTGACCCAGAGCCGGGATCGAACCTGGGACCTCGGCGCTGTGATGCAGCAATGCTAACCCACTGTGCTACTGTCCTGCCTTTGAGATTTATATAAATTTGAGGTCTTGGTGGGGTGGGGGGGGTCTTTGTTGGGGATTGGGTGGGGGGGTGATAGGGGGAGGGAGGGGTCTTTGTTGGAGATTGGGGGGGGGGGGGGGGGGGGTCTTTGTTGGGGATTGAGTGGTAGGGGGAGGGAGGGGTCTTTGTTGGGGATTGGGTGGGGGGGGTCTTTGTTGGGGATTGGGTGGGTGGGGGGAGGGGTCTTTGGGGATTGGGTGGGGGGGCAGGGAGGGGTCTTTGTTGGAGATTGAGCGGTAGGGGGAGGGAGGGGTCTTTGTTGGGGATTGGGTGGGGGGGAGGGAGGGGTCTTTGTTGGGGATTGAGTGGTAGGGGGAGGGAGGGGTCTTTGTTGGGGATTGGTGGGGGGGAGGGAGGGGTCTTTGGGGATTGGGTGGGGGGAGGGGTCTTTGGGGGGGATGCGGGGTAGAGGGAGGGAGGGGGGCCGAACTGGTAGTCTTACATTGTCCACTCATTTGTACCTGTCCGGCCCCAGGACTGGTACAGACCGCTGTGCTGCTGGGATCGCCTCGCCGTGGTTTTATGACATTTCTTGCTGAACTACAGATGTAATGGCTGTCCCCGGTGGGCAAGGTGGCAGAGGTTCTCCACTCTGCCTTTATAACCTGCAACATGAGGGGTTTGAATGGGCCAGTGAAGCGAGCTAGCGTCTTTGTACACTTTGACCCGGGTGGTGTGTTCCTCCAGGAGACCCACTTGAAGGTGAAGGACCAGATAAGACTTCACAAAAATTGGATTGGACAAATCTTTTACTCTGGTTTTAATGGTAGGGCGAGAGGCATGGCAATATTAATCCACAAAATAATACACTTTACTCCCTCCTGGATTATGGGTGACCCCAATGGTCGCTGTGTTATTGACTGTGGTTCACTGGGAAATACTCTGGTTATTTTGGTGAATATTTATGTTCCCAATTGGGATGAACCGATTATCATAAACTCCCTGGTCCTCCCCGAATTAGACTCATCGGATGATTCTGGGTGGAGATTTAAATTGTGTCTTGGACACTCCATGTCCAAATCCTAGCCCAAACTGGGATGTCCAGGACATTGACCCCTATCATGGCTAGAATTGGAGGGGTTGACCGGTGGCGTTTTCGCATGCTCACTGCGCCTGCTCCTGAATTGATTTGTTTTTTATGGTGTTGTTGCCCCCTTTCTCCATTGCTCTTCGCAATGGCCATTGACCCTCTGGCGATAGTGTTGTGGTCAGAGGGATGGAGGGGAGCACACACAGGGGGAGGAGCACTGGATCACGCTGTCCACAGAAAACATAATCAACATACACACGAGATGTGGCACATTTTCAGGCTATAAATTAAAACTCAGTAAAAGTGCGTGTTTCCCAGTGAACTCAATGGCCAGAGGGGCTCAGCTTGGTTTTCTGCCTCACCCTCTAATTTTCAATAGCTGGGGATCCGCCAGGTGGCCAACAACTGGGCTTTACTCCACAAACTGAACTTTTCACACCTCAACAGTAAGACCAAAATGGCCTTAGAGGTGGAATACTCGCCCCCTGACTCGAGTGGGCAGGATCTAGACTGTTCGAGTGTATGGGCTACCAAGGTTTTGTTCTTATTTCAAAATATCCCCATTTTTTACCCAAAGTACTTTTTATTACAGTTAGCAAATCAATGTTGGTGTTTGTCTGGGTAGGTGAGAGTCCCAGAGTCCACAGCGTTCTGCTTCAGCGAGAGAGAGAGGGTCGGAAGGCTGGTCCTCCTCAATCTCCTGTTGTGTTACTGTGCTGCCAACGTGCAGAAAATCCTACAATGGCTGTGTATCCAAAATCAAATAGGAGTAGGTTAGAGACACGGTCTTGTGCCATTGTGTCACAGCCTCCTCTCTACATACCATAGTTACCGCCCCATTACACTTCTCCCTGGTAGGCCTTTCCTCGACCCCTGTGGTGACTGCACTCCTCAGGATTTGGAAGCAGTTTTGGCAGCACTTCATTCTCCTCTCGCTGTCCTCACTTACCCCGAGATGTGACAACCACCTCTTCCTGCCTTCCAGCTTGGTTCCATCGTTCAGGTGCTGGGGAACGGGAGGTCTGGCGCACTTTGAGGATTTATTCAGAGATGGAAGCTTTGCTGGCCTTGAAAAACCCTCTGACAGAAACAATCTGACTGGACTCGATCTCTTCTGTTTTTTTTTTAATTCGGGATTTGTCAACTAAGCTTGTTTTGTCTAGCTCCTCCCCCACCTCTCCCGGCTGGAAAAGGTCCCGACCTTGGCACACCGGGGGAGGGAGTCAGTTTCGAATCTGTATGGCCTCATTCTGTCTTTGGGTCCTGCCCCTTTGAATAGAATATATGAGAAATGGGTGGAGGAGCTCGGCTCTGTGCTAACAGAGGAGGTTTGGAGAGAAGCCCTCTACAGGGTGAACTCCACTTCATCCTGTGCTAGACTGAGATTGGTTCAGTTCAGAGTGCTACATAGAAACACATTGGACAAAGGAGAGGAGGAGTGGATCCTTTCGAGACGTGGAGAATAAGTGTGACCGCTGTTCACTTACACCGGCTAACCACACGCATGCGTTTTGATTTTGGCCTCAGCTGCTGGATTCTGGCCCTCCCTTTTTTGACACAATATCCAAGATTTTGCAGATAACCTTCGAATCCTGCCAGCTGTTTGCAATATTTGGGGTTTCGGACATTCCGTCTTTCTACTCTGGAGTGAGGGCGGATGTTTTTATCTTCGCCTCCATGTAGCCAGGAGGCGAACATTACTCAACTGGAGATCCCCCTCTACAAGCAAGGCTTCAGCCTGGATTGAAGACTCATTAATGCTCTTGCATCTGGAGAAAGTCAAGTGAACCATCAGAGGCTCAGTGGGGCGGATCTGGCCTGCGGTGCAGGCCATTTCTTTCCTTCTTTAAGTCCTGGACACGTTGGGGGCGGGGGGGGGGGGGGGGGAAGTAGAGGGGGGTAGGTTAGTATTTGGCTATTTATGAAAGTTATACTGTGTATATTTTTGCCTATATGTTTATTACAATCCAGTGCTGTTGTCGAGGTCAGCACCTGAAGCCATGACCCCGAGGAATTTCTCTCAGCTGCTGGTGAAGCCAGCAACCTTGTTAGAATCTCCGGCTCTGCAATAACATTAATTAGTTGTATCCGCTCAGCTTGCTGCTATGGTAACTGAACAGCACAGTCTCTCTCGATGCTGTTTATAGCAGCGATGGTATAATCTGTCCCTTTCAAGGATGTGAGTGACGCACCAGCGTTTGTATTTAAAGCAGCTGCCAGCACTCAGCCAGCACACTGGCACTGATCAGGCTGTGACTCAGTATCACAATCCCTGGGGCACAACCTGGTGGCAATCGAAAGGCAGGGAGTTGTTCACCTTCACACCCTGACTCTGTACGTTTCCCTTTCCTGTTTATTCCCTGGGATAACAACAACAAGAAGTTAATTGTTTAGCACCTTTAACATAATCAACCGTCCCGAGGCACTTCAGGGTAGAATGTGGGAGAGCAGCCTCGGGTACGTGAGAATAGTCCAGTCAGTTTGAGCGGTAGATGTGCTGAGACGGGTGATGTGGAAATAGGCCGTCTTAATTATGAATAAAAGGTCAGGAGCTCATCCCCGGGTTAAGTATGAAACAAAGATTACAAACAGACTGGCTGAATCTCAGGCCGTTCCCAGGGGTCGGAGTGGAGATGAAAAACGATGGCTTCAGCTTTCCCAATGTTTAATTGGTGAAACCTCTGATCCAGTGCTGGATGTGGGATAAGCAGTTTGACAATTTAGCAACAGTGGGGGAGGTGAGAGAAGTGGTGAGGTAGAGCTGGGTGTTGTCAGTGTACATGTGAACGCTAACACTGTTTTCGGATGATGTCGCTGAGAGGCAGCGTGTAGGTGTGAAATAGGTGGGGTGGGGGACATCAGAGGGTGTGTGGGAGTGGAAGCCATTCATTGCAAATGATACTTTGGCTACAATTAAATACACAAGAATTAAACCAGGTGAGAGCGGTCGCACCCAACTCGATGGATAACAGTGGAGAGGTGTTGGAGGAGGATGCTGTGGTTACCGTCTCAACGCCTGAAAATAGGGTGAGAAGGACGAGGCGGGAACATTTATCTCTCTCACACTGACTAGGATCTCATTTATACACAAAGAGCCATTTTGGGAGTGCAACAGGGTCAGAAATCTGAGAGATTCAAGCTCTGGGAAAGATGGGTTCAAATTTGGGAAGTGACATCTCCAAGGAAACCGTGGTTGGGGAAATGAAAATGAAATGGGTTGGTAATCTGCAATGACACTGGGGTCATAGGTTATTTTAGGGAGAGCGGTGATGACGACAGATTTAAAGGCGAGAAGGACAACATCTGAAGAGAGAGAACCCTTCACAGTATCGGCTAACAGCTGACAGGAGGGGAAGGTGATTGGTTAATGGATTAATGAGAATAGAATCAAGGGGGCAGGACATGAATTGTGTGGGTAAGACAAGCTTACATTGAGCAAAAAGAGAGCTGGGAGAGAAGCTAGACAAAGATGCAAGTTCAAGGATAGGGCAGGGCCGTAATTAAGAGTAAGTTTGGCCCAGTGGGCGAGTGGAAGGGAGGAACACAGCTGAGGCTTTGAATAGACGTTGACGACGAGCTTGGTGCCAAAGAAATCCATGAGTTCCTTGCACTTGTCAGAGGGTGATGGGGGGGTCAGAGGGTGATGGGGGGGTCAGTGGGTGATGGGGGGGTCAGGGTGATGGGGGGGTCAGGGGGTGATGGGGGGGTCAGAGGGTGATTGGGGGGGTCAGAGGGTGATTGGGGGGGGTCAGAGGGTGAGTGGGGGGTCAGAGGGTGATTGGGGGGGTCAGAGGGTGATTGGGGGGTCAGAGGGTGGGGGGTCAGTGGGTGATTGGGGGGGTCAGTGGGTGATGGGGGTCAGTGGGTGATGGGGGTCAGAGGGTGAGGGGGGTCAGCGGGTGATGGGGGGTCGAGGGGATTGGGGGGGGTCAGAGGGTGATTGGGGGGGGTCAGAGGGTGATTGGGGGGGGGGGGAGAGGGTGAGTGGGGGGGGGGGGTAGAGGGTGAGTGGTGGGGGTCGAGGGTGTGGGGGGGGTCAGAGGGTGAGGGGGGGGGGGGTCAGAGGGTGACTGGGGGGTCAGGGTGATGGGGGGGTCAGGGTGATGGGGGGGGTCAGAGGGTGATGGGGGGGGGGTCAGAGGGTGATGGGGGGGGGGGGTCAGGGGGATGGGGGGGGGGGTCAGAGAGGGTGATGGGGGGGGGGGGGTCAAGAGGGTGATGGGGGGGGGTCAGGGTGATGGGGGGGTCAGAGGGTGATGGGGGGGTCAGAGGGTGATGGGGGGGGTCAGGGTGATGGGGGGGGGTCAGAGGGTGATGGGGGGGGTCAGGGTGATGGGGGGGTGTCAGGGTGATGGGGGGGGTCACAGGGTGATGGGGGGGTCAGAGGGTGATGGGGGGGGGTCAGGGTGATGGGGGGTCAGAGGTTAAGTCTCACTCTCAGACAGTATATTCCAGATCCTAACCACTCGCTGTGTGAATCTGCCTCCACCACACTCACAGACAGTACATTCCAGATCCTAACCACTCGCTGTATGAATCTGCCTCCACCACACTCACAGACAGTACATTCCAGATCCTAACCACTCGCTGTGTGAATCTGCCTCCACCACACTCACAGACAGTGCATTCCAGATCCTAACCACTCACTGTGTGCATCTGTCTCCTATTTCGATCCCCGCCGGACCCCAACATTGGCTAGGATGTTTGACCGGAACCCTAATATTTTTAATTTTGGGAGACTGTGAGGAAGGTGCTTTGCTCTAGGACTGAGTGCAAAGAAATAGGGATATTTGTTTTAAAACAAAATTTTATTACGAATACTGTATTAAAATCTTTAACATGCCCCAGAATATAGCTCACAATTACCCTTAAAACAATACTACTCAATACAGTGAATACAATGTCCTCAATGGCTATCTTTATTACCACTAAACAACAAGAAATGATACCATCTCTGTTCTCAATCCACCCTGGGTACTAATGGCACAGAATACCTGCTTTGCCCAGTTATTTGAGAAAAAGATCTCATCTGGGTCACTGTCCGTGTGGAGTTTGCACATTCTCCCCGTGTTTGCGTGGGTTTCGCCCCTACAACCCAAAGATGCGCAGGGTAGGTGGATTGGCCATGCTAAATTGCCCCTTAATTGGAAAAAATGAATTGGGTACTCTAAATTTAAAAAAAAAAAAGAGATCTCTTGATACTGTTTTCCGGAACAGATCTGACTGCGGCCTGAACCCCAGCAGCAACTCTGGCTGGATGTCTTCAACCAATTTTGTATCCATGTTGAAAGGTTCCTTCCTGTTTGTTCTCTTGTACCCCATTTCATTTATTTTTGCCATTACATATTTGATCCGTGGGTGATTATTGGACATGTCTTTTAAGGCAAGAAGTCTGTGTCTTTGATTCTAGCACGCAGAACCCGGAAGGCTGTGTTGATTTAAATAGAAGTTGCAAATTGGCCAGGATCTGTGACCGAGAGATGGGTTGGGACTCGGGTTGATTGATTGGCTGGTAGCCAATAATTGGCCTTTGCTCTGCCCAGTAACAGGTGGTGATTGGATCTGATCCCACTGGAATGCTTTTCACAATCCATTGAGTTTGGTTCAGTTTTGATTTTGGCAACCGGGGGTGAAGAACGAGCCAGCTAACTCTCCCAGAGAGATCCGGCTTACTCTCTCCCAGAGAGATCCAGCTAACTCTCTCCCAGAGAGATCCGGCTAACTCTCTCCCAGAGAGATCCGGCTAACTCTCTCCCAGAGAGATCCGGCTAACTCTCTCCCAGAGAGATCCGGCTAACTCTCTCCCAGAGAGATCCGGCTAACTCTCTCCCAGAGAGATCCGGCTAACTCTCTCCCAGAGAGATCCGGCTAACTCTCTCCCAGAGAGATCCGGCTAACTCTCTCCCAGAGAGATCCGGCTAACTCTCCCCAGAGAGATCCGGCTAACTCTCCCCAGAGAGATCCAGCTAACTCTCCCCAGAGAGAGATCCGGCTAACTCTCTCCCAGAGAGAGATCCGGCTAACTCTCCCAGAGAGAGATCCGGCTAACTCTCTCCCAGAGAGAGATCCGGCTAACTCTCTCCCAGAGAGAGATCCGGCTAACTCTCTCCCAGAGAGAGATCCGGCTAACTCTCTCCCAGAGAGAGATCCGGCTAACTCTCTCCCAGAGAGAGATCCGGCTAACTCTCTCCCAGAGAGAGATCCGGCTAACTCTCTCCCAGAGAGAGATCCGGCTAACTCTCTCCCAGAGAGAGATCCGGCTAACTCTCTCCCAGAGAGAGATCCGGCTAACTCTCTCCCAGAGAGAGATCCGGCTAACTCTCTCCCAGAGAGAGATCCGGCTAACTCTCTCCCAGAGAGAGATCCGGCTAACTCTCTCCCAGAAGGCTCCTGTGAGGGTGAACTCTCTCTCTCTCCAGAAGACCTCTGTTTTCCTGGAACTAGAGAGGCCTGAAGACAAACCGTGAACTGAAAGCAAAGTTTAATATGAAGTAAGGTGCCTCTCCAGGAAAAGCTGAGAGCAATGCATCTCTAAACCAGAGCACCTGACTGAATGCATCTACAAAGATGATCATTCCAGGCTGCAAATCAAAGACTTTAATCTGTCTGCCATGTGTGTGTAGAGCAGGGGTGTCAAACTCAAATACACCGTGGGCCAAAATTAAAAAATCGGGACAAGTCGAGGGCCGGACTGGTTCAATGTTTTTTTGCAAAACTTATTGAAATGAACTTCTTGAACCTGGAACTAATAAAGCTTAGGTTATTGCCTATAAAAACAACATTAAATATTAAATAAATAAAAAAATTAGTTGCATTCATTTCTTATTGCTTTATCTGGAGCTTTTCCAGAGTAATTTCTAATGAAAACATTAGATGGGGGGTCAGAGGGTGATTGGGGGGGGTCAGAGGGTGATTGGGGGGGGGGTCAGAGGGTGAGGGGGGGGGTCAGAGGGTGATGGGGGGGGGTCAGAGGGTGATGGGGGGGGGTCAGAGGGTGAGGGGGGGGGGGTCAGAGGGTGATGGGGGGGTCAGAGGGTGATGGGGGGGGGTCAGAGGGTGATGGGGGGGGGTCAGAGGGTGATGGGGGGGGTCAGAGGGTGATGGGGGGGGGTCAGAGGGTGATGGGGGGGGGGGGTCAGAGGGTGATGGGGGGGGGGGTCAGAGGGTGATGGGGGGGGGGTCAGAGGGTGATGGGGGGGGGTCAGAGGGTGATGGGGGGGGTCAGAGGGTGATGGGGGGGGTCAGAGGGTGATGGGGGGGGTCAGAGGGTGATGGGGGGGGTCAGAGGGTGATGGGGGGGGGTCAGAGGGTGATGGGGGGGTCAGAGGGTGATGGGGGGGTCAGAGGGTGATGGGGGGGGTCAAAGGGTGATGGGGGGTCAGAGGTTAAGTCTCACTCTCAGACAGTATATTCCAGATCCTAACCACTCGCTGTGTGAATCTGCCTCCACCACACTCACAGACAGTACATTCCAGATCCTAACCACTCGCTGTATGAATCTGCCTCCACCACACTCACAGACAGTACATTCCAGATCCTAACCACTCGCTGTGTGAATCTGCCTCCACCACACTCACAGACAGTGCATTCCAGATCCTAACCACTCACTGTGTGCATCTGTCTCCTATTTCGATCCCCGCCGGACCCCAACATTGGCTAGGATGTTTGACCGGAACCCTAATATTTTTAATTTTGGGAGACTGTGAGGAAGGTGCTTTGCTCTAGGACTGAGTGCAAAGAAATAGGGATATTTGTTTTAAAACAAAATTTTATTACGAACACTGTATTAAAATCTTTAACATGCCCCAGAATATAGCTCACAATTACCCTTAAAACAATACTACTCAATACAGTGAATACAATGTCCTCAATGGCTATCTTTATTACCACTAAACAACAAGAAATGATACCATCTCTGTTCTCAATCCACCCTGGGTACTAATGGCACAGAATACCTGCTTTGCCCAGTTATTTGAGAAAAAGATCTCATCTGGGTCACTGTCCGTGTGGAGTTTGCACATTCTCCCCGTGTTTGCGTGGGTTTCGCCCCTACAACCCAAAGATGCGCAGGGTAGGTGGATTGGCCATGCTAAATTGCCCCTTAATTGGAAAAAATGAATTGGGTACTCTAAATTTAAAAAAAAAAAAGAGATCTCTTGATACTGTTTTCCGGAACAGATCTGACTGCGGCCTGAACCCCAGCAGCAACTCTGGCTGGATGTCTTCAACCAATTTTGTATCCATGTTGAAAGGTTCCTTCCTGTTTGTTCTCTTGTACCCCATTTCATTTATTTTTGCCATTACATATTTGATCCGTGGGTGATTATTGGACATGTCTTTTAAGGCAAGAAGTCTGTGTCTTTGATTCTAGCACGCAGAACCCGGAAGGCTGTGTTGATTTAAATAGAAGTTGCAAATTGGCCAGGATCTGTGACCGAGAGATGGGTTGGGACTCGGGTTGATTGATTGGCTGGTAGCCAATAATTGGCCTTTGCTCTGCCCAGTAACAGGTGGTGATTGGATCTGATCCCACTGGAATGCTTTTCACAATCCATTGAGTTTGGTTCAGTTTTGATTTTGGCAACCGGGGGTGAAGAACGAGCCAGCTAACTCTCCCCAGAGAGATCCGGCTTACTCTCTCCCAGAGAGAGATCCGGCTTACTCTCTCCCAGAGAGATCCGGCTTACTCTCTCCCAGAGAGATCCGGCTTACTCTCTCCCAGAGAGATCCAGCTAACTCTCTCCCAGAGAGATCCGGCTAACTCTCTCCCAGAGAGATCCGGCTAACTCTCTCCCAGAGAGATCCGGCTAACTCTCTCCCAGAGAGATCCGGCTAACTCTCTCCCAGAGAGATCCGGCTAACTCTCTCCCAGAGAGATCCGGCTAACTCTCTCCCAGAGAGATCCGGCTAACTCTCCCCAGAGAGATCCGGCTAACTCTCCCCAGAGAGATCCAGCTAACTCTCCCCAGAGAGAGATCCGGCTAACTCTCTCCCAGAGAGAGATCCGGCTAACTCTCTCCCAGAGAGAGATCCGGCTAACTCTCTCCCAGAGAGAGATCCGGCTAACTCTCTCCCAGAGAGAGATCCGGCTAACTCTCTCCCAGAGAGAGATCCGGCTAACTCTCTCCCAGAGAGAGATCCGGCTAACTCTCTCCCAGAGAGAGATCCGGCTAACTCTCTCCCAGAGAGAGATCCGGCTAACTCTCTCCCAGAGAGAGATCCGGCTAACTCTCTCCCAGAGAGAGATCCGGCTAACTCTCTCCCAGAGAGAGATCCGGCTAACTCTCTCCCAGAGAGAGATCCGGCTAACTCTCTCCCAGAGAGAGATCCGGCTAACTCTCTCCCAGAAGGCTCCTGTGAGGGTGAACTCTCTCTCTCTCCAGAAGACCTCTGTTTTCCTGGAACTAGAGAGGCCTGAAGACAAACCGTGAACTGAAAGCAAAGTTTAATATGAAGTAAGGTGCCTCTCCAGGAAAAGCTGAGAGCAATGCATCTCTAAACCAGAGCACCTGACTGAATGCATCTACAAAGATGATCATTCCAGGCTGCAAATCAAAGACTTTAATCTGTCTGCCATGTGTGTGTAGAGCAGGGGTGTCAAACTCAAATACACCGTGGGCCAAAATTAAAAAATCGGGACAAGTCGAGGGCCGGACTGGTTCAATGTTTTTTTGCAAAACTTATTGAAATGAACTTCTTGAACCTGGAACTAATAAAGCTTAGGTTATTGCCTATAAAAACAACATTAAATATTAAATAAATAAAAAAATTAGTTGCATTCATTTCTTATTGCTTTATCTGGAGCTTTTCCAGAGTAATTTCTAATGAAAACATTTTTCCACAGGCCAACACTTTGTGATTCACACTATACCTGAATAAACTCGGCATCAGCCATATCATACGCCATAGGCGCTTCAATTACTGGGGCCACCTTTAATAGTAATTAGATATTATTAGGGCAGCACGGTGGCCTAGTGGTTAGCACAACCGCCTCACGGCGCTGAGGTCCCAGGTTTGATCCCGGCTCTGGGTCACTGTCCGTGTGGAGTTTGCACATTCTCCCCGTGTCTGCATGGGTTTCGCCCCCACAACCCAAAAATGTGCAGAGTAGGTGGATTGGACACACTAAATTGCCCCTTAATTGGAAAAAATAATTGGCTAATCTAAATTTTAAAAAAAAATTTAAATTAAAAAAAAAAAAAGTAGTTAGATATTATCTCGCGGGCCGAATTTGGCCCGCGGGCCTTGAGTTTGACATATATGGTGTAGAGGGTGGGGGGGGCACGTTTAAGTGAGTTTCAGTATTAGTTTGTTGTTAATCAATTGTGTTTACTGCATATTTCATAGTTCTTGTTATAAATAAACAGTAATTGTGTTTACATTTACAAACCTGGTGACCGTGATTATTGGACAGCCAAAGGCGTTGGGAATTTTTATAAGATTTATTGGTTAATTCACTTGTGTTGCGACTCCGGGGCCTGTGGGGCTGGAATTGACCGGGGCCTGTGGGGCTGGAATTGACCGGGGCCTGTGGGGCTGGAATTGACCGGGGCCTGTGGGGCTGGAATTGACCGGGGCCTGTGGGGCTGGAATTGACCGGGGCCTGTGGGGCTGGGATTGACCGGGGCCTGTGGGGCTGGAATTGACCGGGGCCTGTGGGGCTGGAATTGACCGGGGCCTGTGGGGCTGGAATTGACCGGGGCCTGTGGGGCTGGGATTGACCGGGGCCTGTGGGGCTGGAATTGACCAGGGCCTGTGGGGCTGGAATTGACCGGGGCCTGTGGGGCTGGAATTGACCGGGGCCTGTGGGGCTGGAATTGACCGGGGGCTGTGGGGCTGGAATTGACCGGGGCCTGTGGGACTGGAATTGACCGGGGCCTGTGGGGCTGGAATTGACCGGGGCCTGTGGGGCTGGGATTGACCGGGGGCTGTGGGGCTGGGATTGACCGGGGCCTGTGGGGCTGGGATTGACCGGGGCCTGTGGGGCTGGAATTGACCGGGGCCTGTGGGGCTGGGATTGACCGGGGCCTGTGGCGCTGGAATTGACCGGACACTAGCCCAGTCTATGATAACAATGTTGCTACTGTCTCTTTTATTACACAAGCTATAATTTTGCTCACATGTCTGATGCGTGGCACTGTATCAAATGCCTTGTAGGAACCCATGTGCCCTGCATCAACGGCATTACCCTCATCAACCCTCTTATGTCAGGCCTCTGTTTGATCGAGCTGTTACAATCCGCTTTTTGCTAATGCAGCAACATTCTGTTCTGTTCCCATGGTGCACACCCTGCATTTGTGATTTGGTTTTCAGTGTTTGATGATGTAATGTTCTCTTTGACCAATGTTTTGAGCCTGGAGGAAGTGTGATATAGGCCACCAACACCTCAACTGGACTCGTGCCCCAGCTCTGTTTTTCTTTTATTTCCCCACATCACTTAGAAGCTGATTCGGGTCAGTGTGCAGCCTCCCCCCCCCCCCCCCCCCCCCCCCCCGACCGCCACCCCAGCATCACGCCTGTCCCTGCACCATCTGCAGGCCTGGGCAGTTGGTTTTGCTGGGATATTAGAACCAGGAGCGATGCAATAGCTGAGCCCATCCTCTCTTCACGAATCCCAAAAGAGTGGAAAGATTGTCTGACCATTCCCTCCTCTGTCAGCCTCACCTATTGGGTATAGGAGGAGTGAGCCCCAGCAAATTGCCAGTGTGCGAGTGCCTGATCATTGTGTGGTATTTACAGTGGTGTTTCCATGTTGATGTCAGTGGGGGTAATACTTGTCATGTTTACTTAGCTGCAGTTCTTTTTTAACTGTCTGTGCCCCTGGGAGGCCATCCAATTCACCTTTCTGTTTCACCCTAAATAGCCCAAGTTTTCCCAGGCTGGAGGATGCCAGTAATTTAACACTTAAGCCATCGCAGCTCTTGGGCAAGACACGTGGAGCGAGACGCACTCTGACCTCACTATCTGTTCTCTTTGTTACAGGCTGGCACAGTGAATCGTGGGAGCGAGGTGATTGCTGGAGGGATGGTGGTGAATGATTGGTGTGCTTTCTGTGGCCTTGATACTACCAGCACAGAGCTGTCGGTTATAGAGAGTGTTTTTAGATTAAATGAAGCTCAGCCCAGTGCAATTGCAACCAGTATGAGAGATTCACTCATTGAAAGGTAAGTGGTTCTCTGAGGAAACATTCACCTGCACGGCAAAATGTGGACTGAAAACAAGGTGTTTGAAAGAGAGGGTCATGGTGTAGATGGGTCACCACGCTAAGGAACTTCCTGATGTTGTTTTGTGAATGTTTTTAAGGGCAGACAATAATGGAGTGATGGATACAGTAATCCAGACACCAGGGTAATGCTCTGGGAGCACGGGTTCAAATCCGGCCTTGGCAGATATGACATTTGAATTCAATCGAAATCTGGAATTAAAATCACCAATTGTAAAAGACCATCTGGTTCACTAACTTGCTTTGAGGAAAGAAATCTGCCGTCCTGACCTGGTCTGGCCTACATGTGACTCCAGATCCACAGCAATGTGGTTGACTCTTTAAAAAATGCCATTGTAATCCTGACTATATCATGCCTGTTTACAGCCATTTGTGTGATCATTTCATCTGCTTTATTGCGAATGCTCCACGCGTTAAGGCACAAAGCCTTTAAGCTTGTCTTTTTAACGTTTCTAGTCCTGTTCCCAATATTTTTCACTGTGGCCCTGTTTGAATCTGGCTTTTGCTTTCTCTGTCTGTCACTTTTCTTATTCCCCTTTCTGCCTTTGTTTTTGTCCTTGTTCCTCCTCCTCTAACTCCTTGCATAGGTTCCCAACCCCCTGCCATTTTAATTGAAATCCTCCCCAGCCACTCAAACAAATACTCCCTGCAGGACACAGTCCCGGTCCTGCCCAGGTATAACCTGTCCAGTTTGTACTGGTCCCACCTTTAAAAGAACCACTCCCAATGCCCCAGAAATCTGAAACCCTTCCCCCACACCATGTCTTCAGCCACATATTAACTGATAAATCCTGATATTTCTATTCTGACTAGAATACGGCATTGGTAGTAATCCTGAGATCACTACTTTTAGAAGTCCGACTTCTCAACTTTCTTCCTGTATTCTGCTTCTAGGACCTCCTTTTTTTTAACCTTTGCCATCTGTACCAATGTGTACCACGACCGCTGGCTGCTCTGAATATCCTGAGGCCACTCAGAGACATCCTTGACCCGAGCACCAGGGAGTCTTGTTTGCAGCCACAGAAACGCCTGTTTATTCCCCTTACAATTGAATCCCCTGTAACTATTGCATTCCTACACTTTTTAACTCCTCCCCTTTGCAGTGGAACAGACCGTGGTGCAAAACGTTTGGCTGTTGTTGCTTTCCCTTGAGGTCATTCCCCTCACAGTATCCAAAGCAGTATATCTGATTTCTCAGGGAGTGGTCTCGGGAGATTCCTGCATTCCTCAGGGGGCTCAACTTCCACAACTGCAGATGGTGAAATCGCAATTCAATAAAAATCTGGAATTAAAAATGGCCTTGAAACCATTGTCAATTGTTGTGCAAATCCTTCTGGTTCAGGGAGTTCCTTCCCTAAAGGCCTTGAGATGTCCTTGCCTGGTCTGGCCAACTTGTCACTTCAGACTCTCTGATCCTTTAAAGGCCCCTGAAATGGCAGAGCAAGCGCCTCAGCTCAAGGTCAGTCAGGGATGGACGATAGGAGCCGGCCCAGTCAGTGGCTCACACATCCATAAATGAACAAAATAAAAATCTATTAAACCTCGTCCTCACCTCTCCAAGACCTTTACATCCCAAAGTGTGGAGTCCAGTTATTGGGCACTGGCTTAACGGTGTTTTGTGGAGATTTTGCATGAATTCCTTGCCTTTATACTCTCTGTCTCTCTTTATAAATATAAGAATCCCATATGCCTTTTTTAACAACCTTCTCAACTTGACCTCCCACTTTGATGCACCCACCGGTCTGTCTCTCTTTCTACACTCCCTTTAAAATGGTAACATTTAAATTGTATAGTCTCTCCTCTTCCTGGCAAAATGAATCACTTCACACTTCACTGTTAAATTCCATCTGCTACGTATCTGCCCATTTACAGGTCTGTCTGCCTCCTGAACTCGGTTGCTATCCTCCTCGCTATTTACTACATTTTGGGGTTTCATATCATCTCCAAACTTTGAAATGATATCCCTCTTTCCCAATTCTATGTCACTGATCCATACCAGAAACAGCAGCGGTGCTAACACCAGCTCCTGAGGGTCACTCCCTCAGTCTGATTCACCATTTCTCTCTGCTTCCTGTCACTCAGCCAGTTTAATATCCACACTGCTACTGTCCCTTTTGCTAACACGTTTATGATGTGATACTTTGATCAAACACCTTTTGAAAATCCATAAACACAACATGAACCTCAGTTTCTCTCTCCCCCCCCCCCCCCCATTCAAGCTTCTCTGTGACTTCATCAAAGAATTTGATCAGGTTGTGAGTTCAATTTCATTTCCCATCGTGGCCAGTTCTGAAATTGAAGAAATCTTCCACCTGGAGAATGGAGAAGCTTTGGAAAAGCCCAGCAGCTTCACTGATGTCCATTCTGATGGAAGGTCACTAAAAGCAGTAGCCCCGATTCCTCTCCAGATGCTGCCAGACTTGATGAGAATTTCCAACATTTTCTCTTTTTATATCTAATTTCTAGCATCCATGTTATTTTGTTTCTGTCCTATTGGATAACTTATCAATAAAAGCAAATTACTGCGGATGCTGGAATCTGAAACCAAAAGAGAAAATGCTGGAAAATCTCGGCAGGTCTGGCAGCATCTGTAGGGAGAGAAAAGAGCTTGCAGTCCAGATTATCCTTGGTCAAAGCTAAAAGGCATAGAAAGTGGGAAATATTTATACTGTAGGGTGAGAGAATGAAAGATGATGACTTCTTATCCTGGTGAATTGGCATGGCTCCTGCTTCACAACCAATATATCTTTCCTGAGGAGCAGGGTGCTGAACTAAACAGCTGTCCAGATGTCATCTAACCAAAGTTCTTGCAGATGAAGTCGAACTTGCTCACTTTATTCCATTCAGCTTTTTGGAAGTGTTGAGGAGACCACAGTGGCCCTGTCACCATCCAATCGCAGACTGAAAATGGCCACCAGCTGAGGTGCCAGCAGGCAGTAGATTCCTATGGAATTTAATCCAATCAAGGGAGGGGAGAGAATATCTGTCTCTGGCAACACCGAGGAAATGAGCGTCGCCAATTTCCAGACTGCATCAAATGAGGCCGACATGCCATTTGTCTTTCTGATTGCTACACTTGCAGACCAGCTTTGTGTTCTTTGTCCACCAAAGTCCTACTGAATACCAGCATTTTAAAAATTCACACCTTTTTAAAAAAAAAACATTTCTGCTTTTCCATTCTTGCTCTGTGAATAACCTCACATTTCCCAACATTCTACTCCATCTATTGCCTACTTAACCCGTCTATATCTCTTTGCAGCCTCTGTGTCCTGCTCGCAGCTTACAATCCCACCTAACTTTGTATAAAGATCAATGACACGGGTGAGGTTTGGGCTGGGGTGGTGTGGGAGGCACTGAAGGCGGTTATCAGCGGGGAACTCATCTCAGTTGGGGACAATAAGGAAAAGGCTGAGCGGGTGGAGTGAGACTGGTGGGTGAAATTTTACAGAGGACAGGAGGTATGCGGAGTTTGCGGATGACCGGCTTCTGAAGGAGTGTCAGAGACTGCGGCTGGAATTTGGGCTCCCCGAATGGCTTCCCGCTCACAATGGCCGCCTCCTCCTCTGCTAACAGCCCCACATCTAACCTCCACTGTGGGCGCTGGGCCTTTCCTTTGTTAACAATGGCCGCCTCCTCCTCTACTAACAGCCCCACATCTAACCTCCACTGCGGGCGCTGGGCCTTTCCTTTGTTAACTTGCAGGTTTACCCAGTGCGGGACGTGGTCTGACACCACAATTGCTGAATATTCAGCATTTACCACCTCAGCCAGCAGCATTTTGTCGATCACAAAGAAGTCTATCCGGGAATACACCTTGTGTACATGGGAGTAGAATGAAAACTCTTTACTCCTTGGCCTCCCAAATCCCCACGGATCCACCCCCCCCCCCCCCCCCCCATGTGCTCCATAAACCCCGCAGCTCCTTTGCCATAGCTGATACCTTCCCAGACCTGGAACTCGGCCTATCCAGCCTTGGATCCAGGACTGTGTTGCAATCTCCCCCCATAATCAATCGATGTGAATCCAGGTCCGGAATCTTCCTCAGCACCTGAAGCTTGATCCCCAGAATATTGGAGGAGATTGCTATGAAGATGGTGGATGCATTGGTGATCATTTTCCAAGTTTCTATAGATTATGGAATGTTCCTGCAGATTAGAAGGTCAAGTAACCACTGTGCAAAACCAGACTGTATAAAGCTCCCATTGCCTTACACCTCTGGCAAGCTTACAACATTGGATTGGAACACTGGGATCGGAGCTACTGTCTCTATCCCTGTTTACACCAATGAGGCACATTGCTGAGGGAAAGTGGAGACATTGAATCAGGACCATGGTAGTAATAGGAAAAGAATAAAATTAAAGATTTGTTAACTGAAACTGCAAATAAACAAGTGACGCAGAGATAAACGTTTTCTATCCAATCACTGTTACCGAATACTCAGTAATTCAAAGTTATAAAATCCACCTGAAAATGGAGATGAAGGACAAAATCCCAATATGTGCTGGTCACCAGTAATCACGCTCTGACTGTAAGAACCATGCAGTGCCCCCTACACCTGCATCTCATGCCGCCGCGCCCCCTGTGCTGTTGGAGAGGGAGTTCCAGGATTTTGACCCAGCGATAGTGAAGGAACGACCGATATATTTCTAAATCGGGTGGTGAGCGTCCGTGAGGGAAACTTGTAGCTTCCTTGCGTCCTCAGTTTTCTTTAGCCAGCCAATCTTCTATCCAGGTCAACCTGTTTTCTGCAATAGCCTTTGACGTGGCGCCTGATAAGGAAGACTTGCATTTGTATAGCACAGCACAGCTTCCAGATGTTCCAAAGTGTTGTAAAGCCCGTGAAGGGTTTGTGAAGGGCAGTCGCTGTGGAATGTAGGACATGCAGCTGAACAAACTCCCCCGAACAGGAATGAAATGACCGACTGACAGGCAAAGGCACATTTGTGATGTTGATTCAGAGACTGGAGGCTATTAAGATTTATTGTTAAGCAGGAAAGCCAGTTCGATGCTGTATTCTGCAGTCAATTAACAGCTGTAGGTGGCGAGATGACATACATAAACATTTCATTCAAGCAGAAAATGGGATTTGAGGGAAAAGGCCATCGCTGGACTAACTAATGTGTAGCAATCTATAACTCCGAGTGAATGTGATCAGCAGTAACACTGAATTAGTGCAATGAAAAATATGTTTCCATTTGTGTAAATTACTTATTAACGGAGATTCCGGCTCCAACAAGCTGCCAAGAACTGGCTTACCGAACAGCACCTCCGCGTTAAACAAAAAACAGTTTAGATTTGAATCAAAGAGGGGGGCCAGGATGAACAGATGTACAGACGAGCCTTTTTAACCTTTCAATGATGTCCCAAATCTGAACAATTGCTGTTTCAAAGTCATCCATGGAATTCTGACCTGGTAGTTCTGAAACAGATCTGAACTTCCAGCAACCAGTTTCTGAGGTGCGATTTGTTCACACTGCCTACAACTGCAACTTAGTCCCTGTCGACACCCCAGCAGAATGCTGCATTGTCAGAGGGTCAGTACTGAGGGAGTGCTGCACTGTCAGAGGGTCAGTACTGAGGGAGTGCTGCATTGTCAGAGGGTCAGTACTGAGGGAGTGCTGCACTGTCAGAGGGTCAGTACTGAGGGAGTGCCGCACTGTCAGCGAGTCAGTACTGAGGGAGTGCTGCACTGTCAGAGGGTCAGTATTGAAGTGCTGCACTGTCAGAGGGTCAGTACTGAGAGAGTGCCGCACTGTCAGAGGGTCAGTATTGAAGTGCTGCACTGTCAGAGGCTCAGTACTGAGGGAGTGCTGCACTGTCAGAGGGTCAGTACTGAGGGAGTGCTGCACTGTCAGAGGGTCAGTACTGAGGGAGTGCCGCACTGTCAGCGAGTCAGTACTGAGGGAGTGCTGCACTGTCAGAGGGTCAGTATTGAAGTGCTGCACTGTCAGAGGGTCAGTACTGAGAGAGTGCCGCACTGTCAGAGGGTCAGTATTGAAGTGCTGCACTGTCAGAGGGTCAGTGCTGAGGGAGCGCCGCACTGTCAGAGGGTCAGTGCTGAGGGAGTGCTGCACTGTCAGAGGGTCAGTACTGAGGGAGTGCCGCACTGTCAGAGGGTCAGTACTGAGGGAGTGCCGCACTGTCAGAGGGTCAGTACTGAGGGAGTGCCGCACTGTCAGAGGGTCAGTACTGAGGGAGTGCCGCACTGTCAGAGGGTCAGTACTGAGGGAGTGCCGCACTGTCAGAGGGTCAGTACTGAGGGAGTGCCGCACTGTCAGAGGGTCAGTACTGAGGGAGTGCCGCACTGTCAGAGGGTCAGTACTGAGGGAGTGCCGCACTGTCAGAGGGTCAGTACTGAGGGAGTGCCGCACTGTCAGAGGGTCAGTACTGAGGGAGTGCCGCACTGTCAGAGGGTCAGTACTGAGGGAGTGCCGCACTGTCAGAGGGTCAGTACTGAGGGAGTGCTGCACTGTCAGAGGGTCAGTACTGAGGGAGTGCCGCACTGTCAGAGGGTCAGTACTGAGGGAGTGCCGCAATGGTGGGCTACCATCTTTCCGATGAGATGTCAATCCTGAATCCTGCACTGCCGTTTTAACTGGATGTCAATAATCCCATTTCACTATTTCAGGCTTTCGCTCATGTTTTGACTAATATTGATTCTTCAGCCAACATGACTAAAAAAGGTTATCTCATAATTACTATCAGATCATTCTGGGATCCTTCTGTGCAGTGCATCTGCATAATGCCGACTCCATGTAAATCCCTTATTGGCTGTAAAGCCACCATCAACGAGAAATTCCTTCTTGCTGCAATATTTCCTCTCGTCCCCACACCTCCTGACCTTTGCTCTAGCTGTTCCTTTTCTGTCTGACCCTTTCACTGACCACCTGTATTCCAGGTGAGGTTGTGGGTTTGGAAGGAGCAGCTTTGGTGAGTTGCTGCGGTGAATCTCGGCGATGATACACACGGCTAGCACTGTGTTGGTGGAGGGCGTGAAGAGTGGGTTTAGTGGAGGGGAACAAATGGAGCAATGGGCTGACATTGAGCTGTGTCTGCACCATCCAGGGCAGGGTTACTCACCTCCGCTCAGTTTGGGTCATTCTTTGGGCAGGGGCCTTTCCCAGTGGCTGGCGAGCCCCTGTTCTGGGCAAGGCAGCAAAGTGCCAATCGGGCTCTCTAACTGGGCAGCGGTGGACCATTCCCAGAATCAAGGGGGCTGAGGCCCCCCCCCCCCCCAAAGCTGAGCCCAGTGAGATGGGGACAGTGTGTTTAGCTGCCCCCCCCCCCCCCCCAAAGCTGAGCCCAGTGAGATGGGGACAGTGTGTTTAGCTGCCCCCCCCCCCCACAAAGCTGAGCCCAGTGAGATGGGGACAGTGTGTTTAGCTGGGCAGTGCCTCCAGGGAGCTGGTAGCTGCTGCCAGAAATGTACCCACTCAAGGCCCAAGATTGCCAAAGGACCCACTCCACAGGTGGGGGGTGGGGGTTACAAGATGGAGGTCACGGGGGAGTGGGTTTGGCAGGAACAGCAGCTCCCTTTTTCCCATTCCAGCATCTCGACAGCAGCAATGAGCAGGAAGGCTGCCCACAACCCTTCGCACCCTGGACATGATCGGGGTGGAGGTGGGGAGATGCCAGGGTTCCAAGTCCCCTTTCACCAAAACCTGCCCCATGGGAGGGGATTAGATCATTAATTTCCACGACTGATATCGCTGAGTGTGTTGACATTGATTCCATGCCAGATCCAAGGGTCACAGTTCCAGGATGTACAACAATGTTTCACCAGGAAGTAGGAGCCTCTGTTTAGTTTTTTGGTCAGTAATTACTATCACTGATGTGCTAACCTGCTGCTGTTGCCAGGGTAACGCTGACTGACTGATTCGCTTTTTTTCAGTTTAACATAAAGACACGATTGTGGACCCAGCTTCAGGAGAATATGTTGATCTTCATTATCTGCAGAACGGACAAGAGAGAGACCACACACTGCTCAGACCTGACGGACGATTCTTACTCGAATGCACCCACATTTCTCATAATTTCCAATCATCCCACACCCCATAATCCGTCTTGTTTAAAGTTAAATAATCCATGAGAGAAATCTTGTATAAGAAACAAGGTGATGGAATTGTCTCGATGTGTTGATTAACCAGATCAGACTGCTTATGAATAAATAAATGCTTAATTTTTCAGGGCTTGTTAGTCATTTCTCAGACCTCGATTCCTTTCTAATGAACTGGACCAGAAATTCTGGGAATGGGCAGAGTTCAAGTCCTGATCGCAGGCAGTTTGTGAATGGCAGTGAGACGTCGTATCAATAACCGACTCACACCCCCATGAAATCTAAATGTTTATTCCTGTCCCTTCCTGAATATCCTTGTGTGCTCCAGGGGTGGCAGGGCAGCCTGGTGGCACAGCGGTTAACATTGCTGTCTGTCGCCCTGTGTCTGTGCGGAGTCTGCACGTTCTCCCCGTGTCTGCGTGGGTTGCCTCCGGGTGCTCCGGTTTCCTCCCACAGTCCAACGTGCAGGTTAGGTGGATTGGCCATGATAAATTGCCCCAAAGTGTCCAGGGATGTGTCTTGTTAGGTTCAGAGGTTATAGGAATAGAGCGGGGGAATGAGACTGGGTCAGGTTGCTCTTGCCCCAATGATTTAAATCACCAACTGGCATGTGCTCCATCTCATTTGTTTAATGAACGAGCCAGACACTGTTTGAGCTCCCGGGCCAGGTCAATCGAGTCGTCCTGAATATTGCCCAATCCTGGGGAGAGCAGCGCCATCGGTCATTGAGTCAATATCCTCAGGAGGAAAGCATTCGTCCCATCCAGTCTGAGCCAGCTCTCTCTAGAGGATTCCAGTCAGTTCCATTCTCTCGCTCCGCCCTCTCTGAACATTTCCAGCGCTGACCCTCGGGGGAATCAATTTTCACCCAATTCACTACCTTTACCAGCCCCGCTTCTACCACGTTCAGCGTTCTCTCCCTTCATAAATTCTCACTAAGTACTTGTGGGCTGGTTTAGCACAGTGGGATAAACAGCTGGCTTGTAATGCAGAACAAGGCCAGCAGCGCGGGTTCAATTCCCCTATCGCCCTTCCTGAACAGGTGCTGGAATGTGGCGACTAGGGGCTTTTCGCAGTAACTTCATTGAAGCCTACTCATGACAATAAGCGATTATTATTATGATTAATACATTCTAGCCTTTCCCTCTAAGATATCTTTGTTCCTAATTGTCCCAACCCGCCCCTTACGACCTCTTCTATTGATACGCTGGCAGCAGATTCTTGGGTTCCCAGCTTGCAATTTCTTTGAAATTGAAGGCGAGGTAGAAAAAATAAGAGATGCAGGGCCGGTTGATGTGTTCCTGCATGATGTGGGAGCTGTAGGAGCCTGTTGTTCCATGTGAACACATCTGTAGCAAATGTTTGTTTCCCAAGAGATTCCAGCTCAGAGTTGATGGGCTGGAGTCTGAGCTTTGGATGCTGCAACAGATCAGGAAGGGGTCAAGAGTTATCCAGACAGTGTTTCAGGGCAAAGGGATCTCCAGAACCTCCCAATGTGGTTGTCGGAAACTGCACTCCATTTCAGGGCAATTGGGGATGGACAGCGAATGCTGTCCTTGCAAAAGACACCCCCACCCCGTGAAAGAAACAATATGGCAGCTTTGCAAGGCAGTCATGGTGCCGAGGACCCAGGTTCGGTCCTGCCCCAGGTCACTGTCCGTGTGGAGTTTGCACATTTTCCCTGTGTCTGCGTGGGTCACGCCCTCACGACCCAAAGATGTGCAGGGTAGGTGGATTGGCCACGCTAAATTGTCCCTTCATTGGGGAAAAAAAAAGAATTAAGTACAAAAAAACCATTGCAAGGCAGCTGGTTAGGTAATGATACCCACAGAGTGACTGGGACGGAGCCGTACCCTAGTGAGAGTCAGTGTGTCTGTGGGACCCGTACCCCAGTGAGAGTCAGTGTGTGTGGAACCCGTACCCCAGTGAGGGTCAGTGTGTGTGGGACCCGTACCCCAGTGAGAGTCAGTGTGTGTGGGACCCGTACCCCAGTGAGAGTCAGTGTGTCTGTGGGACCCGTATCCCAGTGAGAGTCAGTGTGTGTGGGACCCGTACCCCAGTGAGTGTCAGTGTGTGTGGGACCCGTACCCCAGTGAGAGTCAGTGTGTGTGGGACCCGTACCCCAGTGAGAGTCCGTGTGTGTGGAACTGTACCCCAGTGAGAGTCAGTGTGTGTGGGACCCGTACCCCAGTGAGAGTCAGTGTGTGTGGGACCCGTACCCCAGTGAGAGTCAGTGTGTGTGGGACCCGTACCCCAGTGAGAGTCAGTGTGTGTAGGACCCGTACCCCAGTGAGGGTCAGTGTGTGTGGGACCCGTACCCCAGTGAGGGTGAGTGTGTGTGGGACCCGTACCCCAGTGAGGGTCAGTGTGTGTGTGTGTTGGACCCGTACCCCAGTGAGGGTGAGTGTGTGTGGGACCCGTACCCCAGTGCGAGTCAGTGTGTGGGAACCGTACCCCAGTGAGTCAGCGTGTGTGGGACCCGTACCCCAGTGAGAGTCAGTGTGTGTGGGACCCGTACCCCAGTGAGAGTCAGCGTGTGTGGGACCCGTACCCCAGTGAGAGTCAGCGTGTGTGGGACCCGTACCCCAGTGAGGGTCAGTGTGTGTGGGACCCGTACCCCAGTGAGGGTCAGTGTCTGTGGGACCCGTACCCCAGTGAGAGTCAGTGTGTGTGGGACCCGTACCCCAGTGAGAGTCAGCGTGTGTGGGACCCGTACCCCAGTGAGAGTCAGCGTGTGTGGGACCCGTACCCCAGTGAGAGTCAGTGTGCGTGGGACCCGTACCCCAGTGAGAGTCAGTGTGTTAATAGATTTAGTGAAGTGTTTGCATCATTATTTAGGTGAGAAAAGCCATTTGTGCAAATGAACTCGCGCCAGAAGCCGACAGAAGTTTAAAAATCTGAGGAAGGAGCCAGGTCAGACATATATAGAATTTGGAAGAAACAATCAAACTAATTTTGGTAGGTGGATAGGAGCATTAAAAATAGACCAAACGAATGGCGTCCTAAGGGAACAATTATTTTGGAGGAATTTAGAGATTCACTTCCTGCAGTAGTGAAATGAAAAATGAAATGAAAATCGCTTATTGTCATCGCTTATTGTAACTTCAAATGAAGTTACTGTGAAAAGCCCCTAGTCACCACATTCCGGCGCCTGTTCGGTGAGGCTGGTACAGGAATTGAACCGTGCTGCTGGCCTGTCTTGGTCTGATTTAAAAGCCAGCTCTTTAGCCCTGTGCTAAACCAGTCCCCAGTGAGAACTCGTGGAAGAATAAAGGGTTAAAACTGCTGCCGGCGACTTCCGGTGACGGTGATGTGCTGAGAAGACGCGCAGGTAACTCCTCACAACCAGAACCAAAAGACACTTTTAGTCAAATTTTGTCCAAAAATTCGAAGACAAATTTACCTCAAAAGCAAGAAGAGAATAACCATGAAAGAATGCCAGTAAACGGGGACTTGAGGGGCTGAAGGGACAGCAGAAGTGGCGGAAAGAGGCAGGAACTACAGTCGGACAAGATGGCGTACCCTTGAAGGGACCCTGGCCACCCAGGAGAAAAGATGGCCAATGACCCGAGCATCAGCCCCCCCACCCCCCACCCCCCCCCCGGAGACGGATGGAAGACGTTCTGATGCATAAGAACTAGGAGCAGGAGTAGGCCATCTGGCCCCTCGAGCCTGCTCCGCCTTTCAATGAGATCATGGCTGATCTTTTGTGGACTCAGCTCCACTTTCTGGCCCGAACACCATAACCCTTAATCCCTTTATTCTTCAAAAAACTATCTATCTTTACCTTAAAAACATGTAATGAAGGAGCCTCAACTGCTTCACTGGGCAAGGAATTCCATAGATTCACAACCCTTTGGGTGAAGAAGTTCCTCCTAAACTCAGTCCTAAATCTACTTCCCCTTATTTTGAGGCTTTGCCCCCTAGTTCTGCTTTCACCCGCCAGTGGAAACAACCTGCCCGAATCTATCCTATCTATTCCCTTCATAATTTTATATGTTTCTATAAGATCCCCCCTCATTCTTCTAAATTCCAACGAGTACAGTCCCAGTCTACTCAACCTCTCCTCATAATCCAACCCCTTCAGCTCTGGGATTAACCTAATGAATCTCCTCTGCACACCCTCCAGCGCCAGTACGTCCTTTCTCAAGTAAGCAGACCAAAACTGAACACAATACTCCAGGTGTGGCCTCACTAACACCTTATACAATTGCAACATCCCTGATGGGGGAACAGACCGCTATGCAGGAGGCGATCAGGATAGAAACCCAGTTGGTGGTCAAGATGGCGGAGCAAAGCCGATGGCCACCATGTTGAAGACAATTGACGGGCTGGGGAAGTAAAAGTAAGTGGTGCCTTAGGAGAGGACAATCCTAGACCTGGAAAAGGCCTCGATGGACCAGAGCAACAGAATCGCCGCCTTGGAGGCAGAAGTGAAAAGGTTGGTGGCAGCAGAGAACTTGAGGGGGAGTCGAGGACCAAGAAAACAGGACCCGGCGGCAAAATATTTGGTTCGTGGACCAGCCGGAAGGCACGGAGAGCAGAGACCCGATGTACTAAGTTGCCCAAATGCTGGGCAACCTAGTCAGAAGAGAGAGTTTCCCAAAACCCCCAGAGCTCGACGGAGCACACAAGTCACTCAGACTGAAACCCAAGGCCAGGGAGCCACCGAGGACGCCATCGTGAAGCTGCATCGATATCAGGACCGGGAGAGGATCCTGCGGTGGGCACGCCAGACGAAAGCGAGCACCTGGGAAGGGCACAAATCAGAATCTACCAGGACGTTGGGGCAAACGCAGCCAAACTCAGGGGCAAGAAATCGGCCCTGTACAAGAACGGGGCATGGTTCAGTCTGATGTACCCAGCCAGGCTCTGGGTCACATACCGGAAAAAGCGAATGAAGTTGTTAGAAATAAGGACCTGGAAAAGGGGCAGCGTGGCAATGATCAGAGAAGGATTGCGGAAGAATCAAAGACTCATTGGACAGTGAGCGTGTTTGCACGGGATTGCACTGCCTCGTTCCGATCAAAAAGACAGTGTCACAGAGAGAAGCGAGGACAGGGGAAGGCATCTGAGGGTACAGGCAGACAGAGCGGGTGTCAATTAGGGGCTGGACCAGCCCCGGGAGGAGGAGGGCACCACACCAGCAGGGATAACTAGCATGGGAAGATGTAAAGCAAGGGGGATCGCAGGGCACCTCCCGGCAGGGAGGGACGGCCTGGCCGGGGAGGGGGAAAGAGCGATGCAGGGAGGGGGCGAGCACTAAAGGAACAGAATGGGAAAAAAGAGTTGGTTCTCAGATTTTTCTTTGGCAGGTAGGGAGCAGGGCGAGGAAACGAGATGCTCTGTGAGCCGCCAATTTAGAGGGTCCATGGGAAATGGGAGGCTCGAAGTGCAGGGGTGCATCCACCAGGTAATTATGGTTGATCCCGCAGGACCAGGGGGTGTCAGAAACCCCCCCATCGGGATTTTCACCTGGAATGTCAGGGGACTCAACGGCCCAGTGAAAAGATCCAGAGTCTTTGCCCACTTAAGAATTCTGAAAGCCGACATAATCTTCCTGCCGGTGACACACCTAAGGGAGAGGGACCGACTGCGGGTAAGGAAGCGCTGGGTGAGACAGGCCCACCATTCCTGCTACGGGACGAGGGCCAGGGGGGTAGCCATACTGATTAGCAAGAGGATGAAGTTTACAGAGCCAGGACAGTTACAGACCTAGGGGGGCGGTACGTCATTGTCAGCGGTGTCTGGGACAGAGCACAGGTAGTCCACCCTCCCAACTGGGACAACACAGACTTTATAAAGAACATGGTGGAAATCCTCGACATCTACACCATAAGACCATAAGACATAGGAGCAGAATTTGGCCACTCGGCCCATCAAGTCTGCTCTGCCATTCAAGCATGGCTGATAATTTCTCATCCCCATTCTCCTGCCTTTCCCCATAACCCCTGATCCCCTTATTAATCAATAACCTATCTGTCTCTGTCTTAAAGACTCTCAGTGAATTGGGCTCCACAGCCTTCTGCGGCAAAGAGTTCCACAGATTCACCACCCTCTGGCTGAAAACAATCCTCCTCATCTCTGTTTTAAAGGATCGTCCCTTTAATCTGAGATGGTGTCCTCTGGTTCTAGTTTTTCCCACAAGTGGAAACATCCTCTCCACGCCCACTCTATCCAGGGCTCGCAGTATCCTGCAAGTTTCAATAAGATCCCCCCTCATCCTTCTAAACTCCAACGAGTACAGACCCAGAGTCCTCAAACGTTCCTCATACGACAAGTTCTTCATTCCAGGGATCATTCTTGTGAACCTCCTCTGAACTCTTTCCAAGGCCAGCACATCCTTCCTTAGATATGAGGCTCAAAACTGCTCACAATTCTCCAAATGGGGTCTGACCAGAGCCTTATACAGCCTCAGAAGTACATCCCTGCTCTTGTATTCTAGCCCTCTTGACATGAATGCTAACACTGCATTTGCCTTCCTAACTGCCGACTGAACCTGCACGTTAACCTTACGAGAATCGTGAACAAGGAGTCCCAAGTCCCTTTGTGCTTCTGCTTTTTGAAGCATTTCCCCATTTAGAAAATAGTCTGTGCCTAGATTCCTCCTTCCAAAGTACATAACCTCACACTTTTCCATGTTGTATTTCATTTGCCACTTCATTACCCACTCTCCTAGCTTGTCCAAGTCCTTCTGCAGCTCCCTTGCTTCCTCAATACTACCTGTCCCTCTACAGATCTTTGTATCATCTGCAAACTTAGCAACAGTGCCTTCAGTTCCTTCTTCCAGATCAGTAATGTATATTGTGAAAAGTTGTGGTCCCAGTACAGACCCCCGAGGCACACCACTAGTCACCGGCTGCCATCCTGAAAAAGACCCCTTTATCCCCACTCTCTGCCTTCTGCCAGCCAGCCAATCCTCTATCCATGCCAGGATCTTACCCTGAACACCATGGGCTCTTAACTTATTTAACAGTCTCCTATGCGGCATCTTGTCAAAGGCCTTCTGGAAATCTAAATAAATCACGTCCACTGGTTGTCCTTTGTCTAACTTGCTTGTTACCTCCTCAAAGAACTCTAACAGATTTGTCAGACACGACCTTCCTTTGACGAAGCCATGCTGACTCAGTCCTATTTTACCATGCACTTCCAAGTACTTTGCGATCTCATCTTTAATAACAGACTCTAAAATCTTACCAATGACCAAAGTCAGGCTAACCGGCCTATAATTTCCCGTCTTCTGCCTCCCTCCCTTCTTAAACAGTGGTGTTACATTAGCCACTTTCCAGTCCTCTGGGATCCTTCCTGCCTCCAGTGATTCCTGAAAGATCACCAACAATGCCTCCACAATTTCCTCAGCTATCTCTTTTAGGACCCTGGGGCATAGTCCATCCGGTCCAGGTGATTTATCCACCTTCAGACCTTTCAGTTTCCCTAGAACCTTCTCCTTAGTGATGGTCACTGCACTCACCTCTGCCCTCTGATTCTCCTGGAGCTCTGGCATCCCACTGGTATGATCCACCGTGAAGACTGATGCAAAGTAACTATTCAGTTCGCCTGCCATTTCTTTGTTTCCTATTATTACTTCTCCAGCCACATTTTCTAGTGGTCCAATGTCTATTTTTGCCTCTCTCTTACCTTTTATATATTGAAAAAATCTCTTCCTCTCTTCCTTTATATAACTAGCTAGTTTGCACTCATACTTCATCTCCTCCCCCCTTATTGCTTTTTTAGTTGTCCTCTGCTCGCTTTTAAAGGCTTTCCAATCCTCTGGTTTCCCACTAATCCTCGCCACAAGGACACACACCGAATGATCATGGGGGGGGGGGGGGGGGGGGGGGGGGGGCAACTTCAACTGTGTACAGGACCCACTGACAGACCAACCAAACCCTAGATCAGGGAAAGGGATGACCATGGTTAAGGAACAGGGAGCATTCATGGAGCAGGTGGGGGCGATGGACCCATATCCATTTCTACACCCCAGTGAGAGGGAATTCTCATTCTTATCACCGGTTCACAAAGCATAATCGAGGATAGACGTCTATGCAGTGGGAAAAGCGGTGCTTCCAGGAATAGTGGGAGCGGAATACTTCGCGATAGTTATCTCCAACCACGCTGCAGATTATGTGGATGTGAGGTTGGAGATTGGCCGTGCCCAGCACCCCACGTGGAGGTTGGACACGGACCTCTTGGCCGACAAGGCCTTCTGCCAGGAAACATCACTGGCCATAGGCGAGTACGGTACTAATAACCGGAATGGAAAAGTCTCACCTTCTAGGACACACTGAAGGCAGCGATTAGGGGAGAGATTATAGCCCACAAGGCACGTAAGGATAGGGAAGAGAGGGCGGCCAGGCAGCAACTGATCGACTCCATCTTGGAGGTCGAGAGAAAATACTCCGAGGCCCCGACCATAGAGCTTCTGGCAGAGAGGAAAAAGCTGCAAATGGACTTTAACCTGCTATCCACCAGGAAGGCAGTTCAACAACTCCGCCAGACACGGGATCTTCAATGAACACGGGGACAAGGCTGGCGGCCTACTGGCTCACCAGCTGAGAAAGCAGGAAGCCGCGAGGGAGATAGCGCAGATAAAAGATAGCAGAGACAGACCAGTAACGGAACCAAAAGAGGCCAACAGAGCGTTAGCGACCTTCAACCGAGGGCTGTACACAGTCTCCGAGCCCTCCGAGCCCTCCACCAGGGATGCGGGGATGAAACGTTTCCTCAATGGACTGAACATGCCATTTGGGGGACGACAGGTGGAGAGAACTGGAAGCACCATTCGGACTGGGTGAGGTCATGGAGAGTATCAGCTCCACGTTGGCGGGAAAGGCACCGGTACCTGGCGGGTTCCCAGCGGACCTCTATAAAAGTTCACACCAGCCCTGACCCCACATCTAAAGGACATGTTCGCAGACTCGCGAGCAAGGGGTACCCTGCCTCCTACACTAACACAGGCCACGATATCGCTGGTACCCAAAAAAGACAAAGACCTGATGGAATGGGATCGTACAGACCCATTTCCCCTGCTCAATATAGATGTGAAGATACTCGTGAAAAGTCTTGGCTAAGGGATTGGAGAACTGTGCACTAGAGTTGACACAGAGGACCAAACGGGCTTTGTCAAGGGTAGACAGCTAACTGCGTGTGGTGAATGTGATTCACACTATATATAGTTGCCAATATCACTCCATGTATATATGTTCGTTATCTACCCATTGTAAGTGCAGTTGCACTATCCGACCACCAGGGGGAGTCGCTCTGGGAGTACGCGAGAGTTTGCACTGGGCTCGTCCCTTGGCTCCGCCCAGGACTCCTCCCCCTGGGACCGATGTATAAAGATCAGTGCCTTAGAGCCAGCCTGCCATTTCACCTGAAGTTCAACGACGAATAGGCTGGCTCTATTGTAAGTGTATTAAAGCCTCTGTTCAGATCCAAATACACGTGTTCGCTGAATTGATGGTTCCATCACTGCGAACATCAGGCGACTGATGAATATAAGAACTAGGAGCAGGAGTAGGCCATCTGGCCCCTCGAGCCTGCTCCGCCATTCAATGCGATCATGGCTCATCTTTTGTGGACTCAGCTCCACTTTCCCAATGAAATCAAAATGAACGTACACCATCCGAGGGTCGGACGAGTGCTTCTACACAGCGTGGGAACCATCCATCAGCCTGTTCCAGAGCCTGCTCAAAGCCAACAGCGACCAGGAAGAGGGGGGAGGAGGAGGAGAGGACAAACTAAGGGGGTAACACACAAGGGAAAGAGCAAAGCGGAAGGAAGGGAGAAGGGAACCCAAGGGAAATATGGGGAAAGTGGGCAGAGGGGAGAGGCCATGTAGCTCCCCCCCCCCACCCCCCTCCCCACCCTGCGGAACGCAGTGTGTGACACCCAGGGCAGGAGGCAACGCTGAGAGGGAAACTAAGCTACCAACAGAGGAAAGGGGGGGGGGGGGGAAGGAGGAGGCAGACGGGGGGGGGGGGGGGGGGGGGGGGGCAACATGTAAATGTCTCTGTAAATAAGAAACAGCTTTATTTTTAAATACCAGGCACACTTGTGCTGTTAGTCTGTAAAAACTGGAAAATAAAAATATTTTTTTTAAAAACCGCTAGGCAAGCAGCAGAAATACCAGATGATACCAGATGATTTTGAATTCATTCAGAAATCAAGGTTTGGTTTCTGACATCAATTTCAGTCTGTGAAGGATAGAAATTGGGGAAATGAGAAATCCACAGGTGGTCAAGGCAAAGGAAGTCTAGTTGGAGATAGTAACGAGATTCTGCCTCGGGTTAAAAAGGAAACCTTTAATAGTGGGAGGGAGATAAGAAAACTTCAATGTTTTCATAATAAGGTTGGACACACAAAGTTGGTTGTTTAAGGAAAGTACTGGGAAGACAGACTCTTTGCTTGATGGCACACAAATTAACACTACTGTCTCACAGCGCCAGGGACCCGGGTTAGCACTGCTGCCTCACAGTGGCAGGGACCCGCGTTAGCACTGCTGTCTCACAGTGCCAGGGACCCGGGTTAACACTGCTGTCTCACAGTGCCAGGGACCCGGGTTAACACTGCTGCCTCACAGTGCCAGGGACCCGGGTTAACACTGCTGTCTCACAGTGCCAGGGACCCGGGTTAGCACTGCTGTCTCACAGTGGCAGGGACCCGGGTTAACACTGCTGTCTCACAGTGTCAGGGACCTGGGTTAACACTGCTGTCTCATAGCGCCAGGAACCCGGGTTAACACTGCTGCCTCACAGTGCCAGGGACCCGGGTTAGCACTGCTGTCTCACAGTGCCAGGGACCCGGGTTAGCACTGCTGTCTCACAGTGGCAGGGACCCGGGTTAGCACTGCTGCCTCACAGTGCCAGGGACCCGGGTTAGCATTGCTGCCTCACAGCGCCAGAGACCCGGGTTAGCACTGCTGTCTCACAGTGCCAGGGTCCCGGGTTAGCACTGCTGCCACACAGTGCCAGGGACCCGGGTTAACACTGCTGCCTCACAGTATTATTTCTTTGTGAACGTCGTCAGTGTTCCTCTGTTTAAGTAACCAAGAAGTCATCCATGAGGTGTTTGAATGGTCGAATCACTTTGTTGTGCCATGGCATGTTTGTACTCTTGTCATAGTTTTGGGGTGTAATCTTGCATTGTCCTTCACATGCAGAGTTGTACCATGTTGTACAGGTTGTTGTGTCATTGTCGTTTCTGTCTTTGTTGTTTTGTTGTCGTTCGTGCTGTTGTTTTTGTCGTGCTTGTTTTTTTTTTGTTGTTTTCGTCGTTGTTCTTGTCGTGCTTGTTGTTGTCTTTGTTATGCTTCTTGTAGTTTTTGTTGTTGCTCTGCTGCTTGTTGCCAGTGTCCGTTGTGGTGTCTGTTATGTTGTGTTAGGTACACTGGTATAACACTGGCTGCAACTGGATGCAGTTTAGATCGAAAAGATACTCCAGACTTGAAATTAGTTCCATCAGGTTTATTGAACGAATAGCACAGTTAGCACAGTTCTCTGAGTTCGACTCTCTGCTAATTTAAGTGTGGTTACTCTGTCTGACTGAACCAGACTAGCTCTTAGCCACGTGGTGGAGGTGTGAGATTGTAACAACACCCTTGACTGACTCTCTAGATGTTCATCAGTGGAAAGGGGCGGAGTGTGAGTGCCTCGTGTCTTTTATAGTCAGATCCCACCCCTGAGTGTCCTGCCTGCTTATTGGTCATGTCCTGTTATCTGTGTTCATTAGCTGCTTGTCTGTGTATCATTATGTGTGTGTCTGCATATCATGACATCTCCCCTTTTTTTATGTTTGGATGACATATGTGAACGTATTTAGAAGAATAGGCCAATATTAACATATATACATGTGGTGGATGTGAACATATGTACATGTGAACACAGAACATAGCAAACAGAACAAATGTTATGAGTCGAGACTCTGTGGCTTGCGTCTGATCCTGGTCGACCGCCGGCGAGGTGGTGGTGGGGACGACAGCGCCTTAATTGGCGGGATTGAAGCCTGACTGGTGGTCTCGTGAGTCGAGGTATCTGGAGGTGGCAAAACAACAGAAAGAAGCGGAGAAGAATGTGGTTGTGGGCAGGCAATTTTGCACAGTGCCCGTCTGTTTCGTCGCACAACAGAACCATCAGCCAGACGCACAACACACGAGCCGGGGGCAGCCTGTCGAACAACGGCAGCTGGAGCAGACCAGCCTCCATCAGGGATCTGGACCCGAACAGTGTCTGACGGGGATAACACGGGCAAATCGGTGACATGAGCATCATAGCCCTGTTTTTGCCAGTCTCAGAGTTGCTGCACCTTCTGCAGCACCGGGAGGTGATCCAGGTTGGGCACGTGTATGGCTGGAAGTGTCGTTCGCAGGTCCATGTTCATCAGGAGTTGTGCCGGCGACATGCCAGTGGACAGTGGGATCGCCCTGTACACAAGCAGCTCAAGGTGAATGTCAGACACAGAATCCGTGGCCTTGCAGATGAGATGCTTCACTGTGTTCACTCTGTTCTCAGCTTTTCTGTTTGACTGCGGATAGTGTGGGCTGGAAGTGACGTGTTTGAACTGGGATGACTGGGCAAACAGACACATTCATGGCTGCTGAAGCACGGGCCATTGTCACTCATGACAGTGAGTGGGATACCATGCCTGGAGAACGTAGCCTTACAGGCCTTGATGATGGTCCGAGGTGTGAGGTTTGAGAGCTTCACCACTTCAGGGTAATTGGAAAAGTTATCAATGATTAACACGTAATCATGACCATTTGCATGAAAGAGGTCGATGCCAACCTTGGACCACGGAGAGGTTTCGATTTCATGCTGCTGAAGTGTCTCCTTACTCTGCGCTGGCTGGAAGCATTGACAGGTCTCACAGTTAAGGACCATGTTCGCGATGTCCTGGCTGATCCCGGGTCAGTAGACAGCCTGCCTGGCTCTGCGTCTGCACTTTTCCACACCCAGGTGGCCCTCATGGATTTGACGGAGCACCAAGCTCTGGAGACTGTGTGGAATTACAATCCACTCCAGTTTGAGGAGGATGCCATCAACCACTTTTTGCCAGCCATTGGCGAGGTGTTGCATAACACGCTGCAAGAGGGGGTCTTTGGCTGTCTCCTCACGGATACGAATCACCTTCCCATCAGATGCCGGGAGGGTGCTCACACACAGCTGCACCTGTGACTCAATTGGTGACTCAATTTGCCGGATGACATTCAGTGGTTCACTAGGCACGGTGATGGAGCGGGACAGTGTGATGGAGCGGGACAGTATATCGGCAATGATGGTGATGGAGCGGGACAGTGTATCAGCAATGATGGTGATGGAGCGGGACAGTGTATCAGCAATGATGGTGATGGAGTGGGACAGTGTATCGGCAATGATGGTGATGGAGCGGGACAGTGTATCGGCAATGATGGTGATGGAGTGGGACAGTATATCGGCAATGATGGTGATGGAGCGAGACAGTGTATCGGCAATGATGGTGATGGAGCGGGTCAGTGTATCGGCAATGATGGCGATGGAGCGGGACAGTGTATCGGCAATGATGGTGATGGAGCGGGACAGTGTATCGGCAATGATGGTGATGGAGTGGGACAGTGTATCGGCAATGATGGTGATGGAGTGGGACAGTATATCGGCAATGATGGTGATGGAGCAGGACAGTGTATCGGCAATGATGGTGATGGAGTGGGGCAGTGTATCGGCAATGATGGTGATGGAGTGGGACAGTGTATCGGCAATGATGGTGATGGAGTGGGGCAGTGTATCAGCAATGATGGTGATGGAGCGGGACAGTGTATCAGCAATGATGGTGATGGGGGGGACAGTGTATCGGCAATGATGGTGATGGAGCGGGACAGTGTATCAGCAATGATGGTGATGGGGGGGACAGTGTATCGGCAATGATGGCGATGGAGCGGGACAGTGTATCGGCAATGATGGTGATGGAGTGGGACAGTGTATCGGCAATGATGGTGATGGAGCGGACAGTGTATCGGCAATGATGGTGATGGAGTGGGACAGTGTATCGGCAATGATGGTGATGGAGCGGGACAGTATATCGGCAATGATGGTGATGGAGCGGGACAGTGTATCGGCAATGATGGTGGTGGAGTGGGACAGTGTATCGGCAATGATGGTGATGGAGTGGGACAGTGTATCGGCAATGATGGTGATGGAGCGGGACAGTGTATCGGCAATGATGGTGATGGAGCGGGACAGTATATCGGCAATGATGGTGATGGAGCGGGACAGTATATCGGCAATGATGGTGATGGAGTGGGTCAGTGTATCGGCAATGATGGTGATGGAGCGGGACAGTGTATCAGCAATGATGGTGATGGAGTGGGACAGTGTATCGGCAATGATGGTGATGGAGCGGGACAGTGTATCGGCAAGGATGGTGATGGAGTGGGACAGTGTATTGGCAATGATGGTGATGGAGTGGGACAGTGTATCGGCAATGATGGTGATGGAGCGGGACAGTGTATCGGCAATGATGGTGATGGAGCGGGACAGTGTATCAGCAATGATGGTGATGGAGCGGGACAGTGTATCGGCAATGATGGTGATGGAGCGGGACAGTGTATCAGCAATGATGGTGATGGAGCGGGACAGTGTATCGGCAATGATGGTGATGGAGCGGGACAGTGTATCGGCAATGATGGTGATGGAGCGGGACAGTGTATCGGCAATGATGGTGATGGAGCGGGACAGTGTATCAGCAATGATGGTGATGGAGCGGGACAGTGTATCAGCAATGATGGCAATGGAGTGGGACAGTGTATCGGCAATGAGGTTGATGGAGCGGGACAGTGTATCAGCAATGATGGTGATGGAGCGGGACAGTGTATCGGCAATGATGGTGATGGAGCGGGACAGTGTATCGGCAATGATGGTGATGGAGCGGGACAGTATATCGGCAATGATGGTGATGGAGCGGGACAGTGTATCGGCAATGAGGTTGATGGAGCGGGACAGTGCATTGGCAATGATGGTGATGGAGCAGGACAGCGTATCGGCAATGATGGTGATGGAGCGGGACAATGTATCAGCAATGATGGTGATGGAGCGGGACAGTGCATTGGCAATGATGGTGATGGAGCGGGACAGTGTATCAGCAATGATGGTGATGGAGCGGGACAGTGTATCGGCAATGATGGTGATGGAGCGGGACAGTGTATCGGCAATGATGGTGATGGAGCGGGACAGTGTATCGGCAATGATGGTGATGGAGCGGGACAGTGTATCAGCAATGATGGTGATGGAGCGGGACAGTGTATCGGCAATGATGGTGATGGAGCGGGACAGTGTATCAGCAATGATGGTGATGGAGTGGGACAGTGTATCGGCAATGATGGTGATGGAGCGGGACAGTGTATCGGCAATGATGGTGATGGAGCGGGACAGTATATCGGCAATGATGGTGATGGAGCGGGACAGTGTATCGGCAATGATGGTGATGGAGGGGGACAGCGTATCGGCAATGATGGTGATGGAGCGGGACAGTGTATCGGCAATGATGGTGATGGAGCAGGACAGCGTATCGGCAATGATGGTGATGGAGCGGGACAGTGTATCAGCAATGATGGTGATGGAGCGGGACAGTGTATCGGCAATGATGGTGATGGAGTGGGACAGTGTATCGGCAATGATGGTGATGGAGTGGGACAGTGTATCGGCAATGATGGTGATGGAGGGGACAGTATCAGCAATGATGGTGATGGAGGGGACAATGTATCGGCAATGATGGTGATGGAGCGGGACAGTGTATTGGCAATGATGGTGATGGAGTGGGACAGTGTATCGGCAATGATGGTGATGGAGCGGGACAGTATATCGGCAATGATGGCGATGGAGCGGGACAGTGTATCGGCAATGATGGTGATGGAGCGGACAGTGTATCGGCAATGATGGTGATGGAGGGGACAGTATATCGGCAATGATGGTGATGGAGCGGGACAGTGTATCGGCAATGATGGTGATGGAGGGGACAGTGTATCAGCAATGATGGTGATGGAGCGGGACAGTGTATCAGCAATGATGGTGATGGAGCGGGGACAGTGTATCAGCAATGATGGCGATGGAGGGGGACAGTGTATCGGCAATGATGGCGATGGAGCGGGACAGTGTATCAGCAATGATGGTGATGGAGCGGGACAGTGTATCGGCAATGATGGTGATGGAGTGGGACAGTGTATCGGCAATGATGGTGATGGAGCGGGACAGTGTATCGGCAATGATGGAGATGGAGCGGGACAGTGTATCAGCAATGATGGTGATGGAGCGGGACAGTGTATCGGCAATGATGGTGATGGAGCGGGACAGTGTATCAGCAATGATGGTGATGGAGCGGGACAGTGTATCGGCAATGATGGTGATGGAGCAGGACAGTGTATCGGCAATGATGGTGATGGAGCGGGACAGTGTATCGGCAATGATGGTGATGGAGTGGGACAGTGTATCGGCAATGATGGTGATGGAGCGGGACAGTGTATCGGCAATGATGGTGATGGAGTGGGACAGTGTATCAGCAATGATGGTGATGGAGCGGGACAGTGTATCGGCAATGATGGTGATGGAGCGGGACAGTGTATCGGCAATGATGGTGATGGAGCGGGACAGTGTATCGGCAATGATGGTGATGGAGCGGGACAATGTATCGGCAATGATGGTGATGGAGCGGGTCAGTGTATCGGCAATGATGGTGATGGAGCGGGACAGTGTATCGGCAATGATGGTGATGGAGCGGGACAATGTATCGGCAATGATGGTGATGGAGCGGGTCAGTGTATCGGCAATGATGGTGATGGAGTGGGACAGTGTATCGGCAATGATGGTGATGGAGTGGGACAGTGTATCGGCAATGATGGTGATGGAGTGGGACAGTGTATCGGCAATGATGGTGATGGAGCGGGACAGTGTATCGGCAATGATGGTGATGGAGGGGACAGTATATCGGCAATGATGGTGATGGAGCAGTACAGTGCATTGGCAATGATGGTGATGGAGCGGGACAGTGTATCGGCAATGATGGTGATGGAGCGGGACAATGTATCGGCAATGATGGTGATGGAGCGGGACAGTGTATCGGCAATGATGGTGATGGAGCGGGACAGTGTATCGGCAATGATGGTGATGGAGCGGGACAGTGTATCGGCAATGATGGTGATGGAGGGGACAGTGTATCGGCAATGATGGCGATGGAGCGGGACAGTGTATCAGCAATGATGGTGATGGAGGGGACAGTGTATCGGCAATGATGGTGATGGAGCGGGACAGTGTGTCGGCAATGATGGTGATAGTAGCGGGACAGTATATCGGCATGATGGTGATGGAGCGGGACAGTGTATCGGCAATGATGGTGATGGAGCGGGGACAGTGTATCAGCAATGATGGTGATGGAGTGGGACAGTGTATCGGCAATGATGGTGATGGAGCGGGACAGTGTATCGGCAATGATGGTGATGGAGCGGGTCAGTGTATCGGCAATGATGGTGATGGAGCGGGACAGTGTATCAGCAATGATGGTGATGGAGTGGGACAGGTATCGGCAATGATGGTGATGGAGCGGGACAGTGTATCGGCAATGATGGTGATGGAGCGGAACAGTGTATCGGCAATGATGGTGATGGAGTGGGACAGTGTATCGGCAATGATGGTGATGGAGCGGGACAGTGTATCGGCAATGATGGTGATGGAGCGGGACAGTGTATCGGCAATGATGGTGATGGAGCGGGACAGTGTATCGGCAATGATGGTGATGGAGCAGGACAATGTATCGGCAATGATGAACTCCTTGCCAGGCGTGTAGACAGGTCAAAGTCGTACCTTCTGAGTTTGAGAAGGATGCGCTGCAACTGAGGCGTCATGTCATTAAGGTCCTTGTGGATAGTGTGGACCAGGGGGTTGTGATCCGTCTCGAACTGTGAATGTCGGCAGGCCGTAGATATAGTTGTGAAACTTGAGAATGCCAGTGAGGAGGCCGAGGCATTTCTTCTCTATTTGCGCATACTTTTGTTCGGTGGGCGTCATTGCCCTTGATGCGTAGGCAGCCGGTACCCAGGATGAGGTGGCATCGCCTTGCAGCAGGACCGCACCGATGCCATCTGGCTCGCATCTGTCGAGATTTTCGTTTCCCTGTCAGGGTCGAAAAATGTGAATATGGGTGCAGTGGTGAGCTTGGCTTTCAGCTCCAACCACTCTGCCTGATGGGCCGCCTTCCACTCGAAGGCAGTGGACTTCTTCACTAGGTTTCGTAGGGCCGTGGTGTGTGAGGCCAGGTTTGGGATGAACTTGCCCAGAAAATTGACCATGCCCAGGAAGCGCAACACCTCCTTCTTGTCTTTCGGCTTCATGGCTGCGATGGCCTTGACCTTGTCTGTGTCCGGGCACACGCCCTGCTGAGAGATCTGGTCTCTGAGGAACTTGAGTGTCGACATGTCAAAGCAACATTTGGCCCTGTTCAGCTTCAGGCCATTGGCATGGACATGGCGGAATACCTGCTGGAGACGGGAAACATGCTCCTCAGGGGTCGTGGACCATATGATGATGTCATCCACATACACACAACCCCTTCGATGCCCTCCACCATCTGATCCATGTTGCGATGAAATATCTCTGATGCCGAGACGATGCCGAACGACATACGGTTATAGCAGTACCAGCCAAACGGTGTGTTGAAGGTGCAGAGCCTTCTGCTGGACTCATCCAGCTGGATTTGCCAGAATCCATGTGACGCATCTAACTTCATGAAAAACCGGGCGTGTCCATCTCACTGGTGAGTTCCTCCCGCTTCGGGATGGGGTAATGTTCCCACATTATATTCTGGTTGAAATCCTTGGGATCAATGCAGATGCGCAGGTCTCCAGAGGGTTTTTTAACCATCACCATCGAGCTGACCCAGTCAGTCGGTTCGGTTACCCTGGAAATGATCTCCTGCTGCTGCAGCTCCTTGAGCTGCTCCTTCAGGCGCTCCTTCAGCGGAGCCGGGACCCAGCGTGGTGCATGGACCACTGGCTTGGCATCACGTTGCAGTAGGAGCGATATGGCAAAGTGCCCATCCCGTCAAACACATCTGGATACTGAGCGAGGATGTCGTCAATGCCAGCTTGAAGATCCACGTCGGAGGATGCCGTTGAATAAACCCGCTGCACCAGGTTTAGCTTTTTGCTGGCATGCGCGCCCAGTAGGGATGCCCTGTCCGGCTTGACAACTTCAAACCTTAGCCGTGCATGGGTGCTCTGGTTGGAGACGAGTAGATGGCAGGACCCCAGTGCCGTGATGGCATTACCGTTGTAGGCCAGGAGCTGGCAGGCTGCTGGAAGGACCATGGGGGGCTTCTGGATGCGTTTGAAGTCTGCCTGTGAGAGGAGGATGGCAGAAGCTTGAACTGGATGGAGCAGCGGTTGACCTGCATCACCGCCGCCATTCGTCCTCCGAATCCACAGCGAGGAGGGACTGAATGCGAGATGAGTTAGGTGTGGCATGTTCACGTGTGGTAATGATGCCCACTCGGTAGGCAGGCTCCAGACACTCGTCCTCTGGATCTATTGTACTGCCAGGATCAGAATCCTGGAATCGTCGTTGACCATTCTGGATGCTCCGTCGTCAGAATTGGGAGCACTGGCCCCTGACTGGTGGTGCGACCTGCACAAGGCTGAATAGTGTCCAGGCTTCCCGCAGTTTAAACATCGCCTGCCTCTTGCAGGGCAGTGTCCCTTTAAGTTTGCGTTGCCGCAGTTCGGGCACGTCATGATGTCGGTGTCGTGACGCAGTGTACGTCATCGCACATGCACATTGCGGTCGGCAGACGTCTGCACCTGCGCAGTGTGGGTGTCGGTTGCTTCGTTATCTCGATCGCATCGCGCATGCGCGGGGCTCCGGGAAAAGCACGCGAGATGGCCGCTGTCTTCAATGCTGAGGCGCAGCATCCGGGAGATGGCCTGCACACTCTCTGCCTCGTGGGAGGCAAGTTTCTCATTTTCAGCCGATTTGTATTGGGAATACTGATTTTTTGCATCCTCATGCACTGTACATGTTTCAATCGCGACTGACAGGGTCATATGCTTGATTTGTAAGAGCTGCTATCTCAGAGGATCAGAGTGAACGCCAAACACGATTTGGTCTCTGATCATGGAGTCAGCAATATCACCAAAGTTGCAGGGCAGCGCAGTTTAATTGGTTTATTCACTCGGGGAGAAGGGTCTGGACAATGAGGCGACAGTCTAATCGGCGCCAGGGGCGGGAGCTGCCAGGGCCAGCATGGGTCAGCTGACTCTCGGGAGCATAGTGGGGGGTGAGCAAGTGCCCAGCTGGTGCTTGGCGGGGGGTTTTGGGTCATGGGGCTGTTGGGGGGAGGGGGAGGGGGGGGGGTGCTGCTTTGCCGACAGAGGAGGTATCAATTTCGGGGTACCAATTGAGGATCGGGGCGGCGGCTTCCTGTGGGGGCGCTCGAGGAAGCGAAGGGCGCGGGCTTGATGTTGGCCAAGAAAGGGCGATGGCTAGTCGGCGAGAGGGGGGCTGGGGGCTGTTAGCCCCCCGTCCAGGCTGATCACGTGGAATGTGAGGGGTTTGAATGGGCCGGTCAAAAGAGCGCGCGTGTTCGTGCATCTAAAGGGGTTAAAGGCAGACGTAGCAATGCTTCAGGAGACACATTTAAAGCTCGCAGATCACACGAGATTGAGAAAGGGATGGGTAGGCCAGGTGTTCCATTCAGGGCTGGATTTGAAGACCAGGGAGGTAGCAATTCTGATCCGTAAGGGTGTGGCATTCGAGGCTGGGAGAAGTGTGGCAGATAAGGGGGGCAGGTATATAATGGTGAGTGGAAAGTGGGAGGGGGTCCGGGTGGTATTTGTGAACGTCTACGCTCCAAATTGGGATGATGTGGAAATAATGAGACGCATGCTCGGCAAAATCCCGGATGTATAGTCACACCACCTGTTCATGGGGGGAGTCTTTAACACAGTCATCGACCCCGAGCTGGACCGGTCGACGTCCAGGACAGGGAAGCGTCCAGCAGTGGTTAAGGAACTGAAGGGTTTTATGGAGCTGATGGGGGGTCTGGATCCCTGGAGGTTCGCGTGGCTGAGAGCGAAGGAGTTCTCTTTTTTCTCCCACGTTCATAAGGCTTATTCCCGCATAGACTTCTTTGTCTTGAGCAGGGCGTTAATCCCAAAGGTGGCGGGGACAGAATACTCAGCAATCACAGTCTCGGACCATGCCCCGCACTGGGTGGACCTGCGGCTTAGTGAGGAGAGCGGGCAGCGCCCACTCTGGAGACTGGATGTGGGGCTGCTGGCGGACGAAGAGGTTTGCGGGCGGATTAGCAGGAACATCCAGGATTACCTGGAAACAAACGATACGGGTGAGGTAGCAGCGGCAACGGTCTGGGAGGCTCTGGAGGCAGTTGTCAGATGGAAAGTTATCTCAATTCGATCCCATAGGGAAAAGAGAGAAGAGGGAGAGACTGGTGGAGGAGATACTCCGAGTGGACAGGAGATATGCGGAGGCCCCCGAGGCGGGGCTACTGAGGGAGCGGCGGAGTCTGCAGTCGGAGGTTGAACTGCTGACCACAGGGAAAGCGGTAGCACAGCTGAGGAAGGCGATGGGGGCAGTCTATGAGTATGGGGAGAAAGCCAGTAGAATGTTGGCACACCAACTGCGAAAGAGGGAGGTGGCCAGGAAATCGGGGGAGTAAAGAATAAGGAGGGTAACACGGTCTTGGATACAAGGGGGCTGAACGGAGTCTTTAAGGAATTCTATAGTAAGCTACACGAGTCGGAGCCCCCGACGGGAGCGGATGGGATGAGGAGGCCAGTTGAGGTTTCCAAAGGTGGAAGAGGACCTGGTGGAGGGGCTGGGGGCCCCGACTGAATTGGAGGAGATTGTCGAGGGTATAGAGGGCATGCAATCGGGTAAAGCCCCAGGGCCGGACGGTTACCAGGTAGAATTCTATAAGAAATTTCAGAAATATTGAGCCCACTCCTGATGAGGACCTTCAATGAGGTTAGAGAGAAAGGAACTCTCCCCCCAACAATGTCACAGGCTTTGATCTCACTCATTCTTAAATGAGGGAAGGACCCGGAACATTGTGGGTCATACAGGCCGATTTCACTTTTAAACGTGGATGCCAAATTGCTTGCTAAGATTCCGGCCACAAGAATTGAGGATTGCGTCCCAGGGGTGATAGAGGAAGACCAGACTGGGTTTGTTAAAGGCAGACAACTCAATACCAATGTCCGGAGACTTTTGAATATTATTATGATGCCCTCAGAGGGAGGGGAGGCGGAGGTGGTAACAGCGATGGACGCAGAGAAAGCCTTTGACCGGGTGGAGTGGGAGTATCTGTGGGAAACCCCGGGGAGGTTCAGGTTTGGTGAGGGCTTTATTGGCTGGGTGAAATTGCTGTACCAGGCGCCTGTAGCAAATGTATGTACAAACCGGCTGAGGTCGGGGTACTTCGAGCTTCACCGGGGAACGAGGCAGGGGTGTCCCCTCTCCCCGTTACTATCTGCCCTAGCTATAGAACCACTGGCTATGGCGCTGAGAGCCTCGAGGAACTGGCCGGGGGTGGGGGGGGGGAATGGGGTCTCGCTATACGCGGATGATTTGCTCCTGTACATTTCGGACCCTGTGGAGGGGATGGGGGAGGTTCTGTGGACCTGAGGGATTTTGGTAGTTTTTCAGGATACAAACTGAACATGGGAAAGAGCGAGTTGTTTGTGATCCAGGCCAAGGGGCAGGAGGAGAAACTGAAAGAGCTGCCGCTCAGGATGGTAGAGAAAAGATTTTGTTACCTGGGTATACAGGCGGCCAGGAAATGGGATGCCTTGCACAGGCTCAACCTGACCCGGTTGGTGGAGCAAATGGAAGGGGACTTTAAAAGGTGGGACATGCTCCCGTTGTCACTGGCAGGGAGGGTGCAGACCATGAAAATGACTGTCCTCCCCAGATCTTTGTTTATCTTTCAGGGCTTCCCCATCTTCATCCCTAAGGCCTTTATAAAGCGTTGGCACTGCCGAACTTTCGCAACTACGACTGGGCGGCCAATATAGCTATGATTAGGGAGTGGGCAATGGCGGAGGGGGCATGGGAGCAGCTGGAGGCGGCGTCATGTAAAGGTACTAGTCTGGGAGCTTTGATAACGGCTCTTTTGCCGTTCTTGCCGACCCGTTACTCTACAAGTCCGGTGGTGGTGGTGACACTGCAGATCTGGGGACAGTGGAGGAGGTACAAGAGGGTGGAGGGAGCATCGGTCTGGACCCCGATATGCAACAATCACAGGTTTGTCCCGGGTAGGATGGACGGTGGGTTCCAGAGCTGGCAGAGGGCAGGCATCAGAAGGGTGGGAGATCTGTTCATAGACGGCAGCTTTCCCAGTTTGAAGGCGCTAGAGGACAAATTTAATCTGCCGCCAGGAAACGCCTTTAAATATCTGCAAGTACGAGCCTTCCTGAAAAAACAGGTAGTGGCCTTTCCGACGCTGCTGCCACTGAGGATACAGGACAGGGTGGTCTCGGCACCTGGGTGGGGGAGGGGAGGGTATCGGATATCTACCAGGAACTACAGGAAGCGGAGGAAACCCCGGTGGAGGAGCTCAAGGGCAAGTGGGAGGAGGAGCTAGATGAGTTGGAAGCGGGTCTGTGGGCAGAGGTCCTGGGCAGGGTTAATTCCTCCTCATCATGTGCCAGGCTCAGTCTGATTCAATTTAAGGTGGCCGACCGGGCACACATGGCAGCAGCGAGAATAAGCAAGTTTTTTGGGATAGAAGACAGTTGTATGAGGTGCAAGGGCAGCCCTGCAAACCATGTCCACATGTTTTGGGCATGCCCGGAGCTTAGAGAGTTCTGGCAAGGGTTCGCGAGGGCAATGCCCAAGGTGCTTAACACACGGGTGGTGCCGAGTCCAGAGATAGCGATCTTTGGAGTGTCAGAAGACCCGGGAGTTCAGGGGGTGAAAGAGGCCGACGTCTTGGCCTTTGCCTCCCTAGTAGCCCGGAGACGGATTTTATTAATGTGGAGGGACTCAAAGCCCCCGAGTGTAGAGACCTGGGTTAACAACATGGTTGGGTTTCTCAGCCTCGAGAAAATAAAGTTTGCCTTAAGAGGGTCTACGGTAGGGTTCTCTCGGAGGTGGCAGCCGTTCGTCGACTTTCTCGGGGAAAATTAAAATGTCAGCAGCAGCAGCAATCCGTAGGTGGGGGGGGTGAGTGCTTCATTGTGATGGTGAGAGAAGACTGGGTCGCGTGGGGTAATGTCTATTTGATTGTTATTGTATATTCTCTTTTTGCACTATGTTGACTCTAGTTTGCTTTGTTATTATGGTTACTACTGTTTTATTATGAAAAATTCTGCAAAACCTAAATAAAAATACTTTTTTTTAAAAGTTGCAGGATAGCGCTGGCAGGTGGAGGCTAGTTAAGAAGGAGTTGAAAGATTCATCTTTACCTTGAAGACGTTGTTTGAATATGTAGCGCTTGAAGATTTCATTGGTGTCCACTTCACGTGACTATCGAACTTGTCCAGAATGGTCTGAAACTGTCTTGTCCTGGCCTTCGGTGAAGTTAAACGAGTTGAGGAGTTGGATGGCTTGATCAACCGCTGTTGAGAGGAGAAGCACAATCTTTCTTGCACCAGACGCACCCTCAGGGTCTGAGGCTGCGATGTACAGCAGAAACTTTTGCTTGAATATCCGCCAGTTGGCACTGAGATTGCCGAGGGTCCTGAGCTGGTGAGGAGCCTGAATCTTCTCCATGGTGCCGGGATACATTTTCTGGTCGTCACGGAACGGACTGAGGTAAGCCACCTTAAATTAGTAGTCTCCTGGTATCATATCGTGTTAGGTACACTGGTCTAACACTGGCTGTAACTGGATGCAGTTTAGATCGGGGGGAGAGATTTAGGGGGGGAGATTTGCTAGTGCTCTTCGGGGGGGTTTAAACTAATTCAGCAGGGGGATGGGAACCTAAATTGTAGTCCTAGTGTACAGGATGTTGAGAGTAGTGAGGTCAGGGATAGGGTTAAAAGTTCAAAAGAGGGCACCGGCAAGCAAGACGCTGGTTTGAAGTGTGTCTACTTCAACGCCAGGAGCATCCGGAATAAGGTGGATGAGCTTGCAGCATGGGTTGGTACCTGGGATCTCGATGTTGTGGCAATTTCGGATACATGGGTAGAGCAGGGTCAGGAATGGTTGTTGCAGGTTCCAGGATTTAGATGTTTCTGTAAGAACAAAGAAGATGGTAAAAGAGGGGGGGGGGGGGGGGGGCGGTGTGGCATTGTTAATCAAGGAAAGTATTACGGCGGTAGAAAGGACGTTTGAGGACTCGTCTACTGAGGTAGTATGGGCCGAGGTTAGGAACAGGAGAGGAGAGGTCACCCTGTTGGGAGTTGTCTATAGACCTCCGAATGTTTACTTTAGCAATGGGCAGGGATAGGTATATACCGCAAGGCAAGAATTATAGCTGGGGGAAAGGCAATTATGATGCTATTCGGCAAGATTTAGGATGTATAGGATGGGGAAGGAAACTGCAGGAGATGGGTACAATCGAAATGTGGAGCTTTTTCAAGGAACAGCTACTGCGTGTCCTTGATAAGTATGTACCTGTCAGGCAGGGAGGAAGTTGTCGAGCAAGGGAACCATGGTTTACTAAGGAAGTTGAAGCACTTGTCAAGAGGAAGAAGGCGGCTTATGTTAGGATGAGACATGAAGGCTCAGTTAGGGCACTTGAGAGTTACAAGTTAGCCAGGAAGGACCTAAAGGGAGAGTTAAGAAGAGCGAGGAGAGGACACGAAAAGGTGTTGGCGGATAGGATCAAGGAAAACCCTAAGGCTTTCTATAGGTATATCAGGAACAAAAGAATGACTAGAGTAAAATTAGGGCCAATCAAGGATAGTAGTGGAAAGTTGTGTGTGGAATCAGAGGAGATAGGGGAAGCGTTAAATGAATATTTTTCATCAGTGTTTACACTGGAGAAAGACAATGTTGTCGAGGAGAATACTCAGGTTCAGTCAACCAGGCTAGATGGAATTGAGGTTCAAAAGGAGGAGGTGTTAGCAATTTTGGAAAATGTAAAAATAGATAAGTCCCCTGGGCCAGATGGGATTTATCCTAGGATTCTCTGGGAAGCCAGGGAGGAGATTGCAGAGCCTTTGTCCTTGATTTTTATGTTGTCTTTGTCGACAGGAATAGTGCCGGAAGACTGGAGGATAGCAAATGTTGTCCCCTTGTTCAAGAAGGGGAGTAGAGACAACCCTGGTAATTATAGACCTGTGAGCTTCACTTCGGTTGTGGGTAAAATGTTGGAAAAGGTTATAAGAGATAGGGTTTATAATCATCTTGAAAAGAACAAGTTGATTAGCGATAGTCAACACGGTTTTGTGAAGGGTAGGTCATGCCTCACAAACCTTATTGAGTTTTTTGAGAAGGTGACCAAACAGGTGGATGAGGGTAAAGCGGTTGATGTGGTGTATATGGATTTCAGTAAGGCATTTGATAAGGTTCCCCACGGTAGGCTATTGCAGAAAATAAGGAAGTATGGGATTGAAGGTGATTTAGTGGTTTGGATCAGTAATTGGCTAGCTGAAAGAAGACAGAGAGTGGTGGTTGATGGCAAATGTTCATCCTGGAGTTCAGTTACTAGTGGTGTACCGCAAGGATCTGTTTTGGGGCCACTGCTGTTTGTCATTTTTATAAATGACCTGGAAGAGGGTGTAGAAGGATGGGTTAGTAAATTTGCAGATGACACGAAGGTCGGTGGAGCTGTGGATAGTGCTGAAGGATGTTATAGGATACAGAGGGACATAGATAAGCTGCAGAGCTGGGCTGGGAGGTGGCAGATGGAGTTTAATGCGGAAAAGTGCGAGGTGGTTCACTTTGGAAGGAGTAACAGGAATGCAGAGTACTGGGCTAATGGCAAGATTCTTGGTAGTGTAGATGAACAGAGAGATCTCGGCATCCAGGTACATAAATCCCTGAAAGTTGCCACCCAGGTTAATAGGGCTGTTAAGAAGGCATATGGTGTGCTAGCCTTTATCAGTAGGGGGATTGAGTTTCGGAGCCACAAGGTCATGCTGCAGCTGTACATAACTCTGGTGCGGCCGCTCCTGGAGTACTGCGTGCAGTTCTGGTCACCACATTATAGGAAGGATGTGGAAGCTTTGGAAAGGGTTCAGAGGAGATTTACTAGGATGTTGCCTGGTATGGAGGGAAGGTCTTACGAGGAAAGGCTCAAGGACTTGAGGTTGTTTTCGTTAGAGAGGAGAAGGCTGAGAGGTGACTTAATAGAGACATATAAGATAGTCAGAGGGTTAGATAGAGTGGACAGTGAGAGTCTTTTTCCTCGGATGGAGATGACCAACACGAGGGGACATAGCTTTAAATTGAGGGGTGGTAGATATAGGACAGATGTCAGAGGCAGTTTCTTTACTCAGAGAGTAGTAGGGGTATGGAACGCCCTGCCTGCAACAGTAGTAGACTCGCCAACTTTAAGGGCATTTAAGTGGTCACTGGATAGACATATGGATGAAAATGTAATAGTGTAGGTCAGATAGGCTTCAGATGGTTTCACAGGTCGGCGCAACATCGAGGGCCGAAGGGCCCGTACTGCGCTGTAATGTTCTATGTTCTATGAAAAGATACTCCAGACCTTGAAGTTAGTTTTATTGAACTAATAGCACAGTTAGCACAGTTCTCTGGGAGTTCGACTCTCTGCTAACTTAAGTGTGGTTACTCTGTCTGACTGAACCAGACTAGCTCTTAGCCACGTGGTGGGGGTGTGAGATTGCAACAAGACCCTTGACTGACTCTCTAGATGTTCGTCACTGGAAAGAGGCGGAGTGTGAGTGCCTCATGTCTTTTACAGTCAGATCCCACCCCTGAGTGTCCTGCCTGCTTATTGGTCATGTCCTGTTATCTGTGTCCATTAGCTGCTTGTCTGTGCCTGCCTGTATATCATTATGTGTGTGTCTGCATATCATGACGTTACATTGAGCATTTCCTCTTGAGAATTGTGAGAATGATCTGATGTTGTATTGATGTTGCTGACATTAGTCATTTGTGGTGGATTGGATTGCTCTTCTTTGCTTCCTTGGTGCTCCTCTGCTAGAATCATTTCCAGTACATTTGAATAATCTGTGATCTCTTTATGCTCCTCTTCAGGAGTTATTTCTGGTTCATTTGAATCACCTTTGGTTTCTTGGTGCTCCTCTTCTGGAGTCAAAATCTTAAAGATTTCAATTGACGTGGCCTCATTGGACCCAAGAGTAGACCTACTCTGTGCTTCTGGACAGACGAGCTGAGGTCTGTCAGTCTCGCTGTGATCCTACACACTCTGTATGTCAAGTGTGATCACTTTGTCACTGTTTTTACATACAGTGGGTAAACGTTCAATGTCTTCTTGTTGGTTACATGAGCTGGGTAGACTTTCATAGTCTGCTGCTGGTTGCTCAGATAAGGCGGATAGACCTTCATAGTCTTCTTCGTACACAGTTGTCGCTCCGGAGTCTTTAATTGCTTCCATTCTGGAGTCTGTCAATGAACTCGCTGTGGAGGCTTGTATTAATCCCTCTATGGAGTTGATTTGTGCTCTCTACGTGGCGTCGCCTTCTTCTGGGGCATTGCTGTCATCCAATGTATCGACAATCTGCCATAGCATCACGGTATTGGATTCATCTACCATGAGTAGAGTCGTGTTGAGCTTATCAACCGTGTTGCTGATGCAATGATCATCAACTCCGAATAACTCATCCATGTCTGAGCCGTAGTCTTCAATGAACAAATCATCTCTTGTTTCGGATTTGTCATTGTGCTATGTCCAATGAAGAACTCATCTTCCGAGTAGTAATCGTCAATAAACAAATCTTTTGCTCTGGATTTGTCATTGTGCTGTCCTTTTTGGGTGTTGCTGCTTGTTCCAGGGTGCTGCGGACATAATCTATAACTGTGGGTGGAGGCTCGGGCTTCATTCTGTCGTTTGAGGAAACAAAAGTGTTTTGTAGCTTTAAAATTCTTATTTGTAATTTTCGGGCATTTCCTTTTGAAGTGGGCGTGGTCCAGGTCTTCTGATGTCATGACGCTCGTGATGTAAAATGTAGGAATCGAATGCGCATGCGCAATCTGACTTTCCTTTACTGTGCGCTCTTTTTGCATCTGCGCGTGTGACTGCTCGTGCATGCGCGCAAATGTATTTTGCCGTTTTTTTTTCTTTTTGCGAAATGCGCATGTGCGTACTGACCAGAACGCTCTCGCTCAAGGTGGCTGCCAATCAAAAAGTGCCGTTGCATCGAGTGAGATTCTGCCTTCGCCTTGTGGTAGGTTTGTGCGCCATTTTTACAGATTTTGTTTTCTAGATAATGATTCTGTCTTTGTAAAGATTCAAAGTATTGATTTTGTTTTTGTTCATAAGCAAGGCATTTTTGTATAGCAATTTCTAATGTTAAATATATTTTTTGTGAAAGTTCTTTCCTCAAATTTTTATCAGATTTTCCAGAAATGAATTGATCCAGTATTATAGCGTCTCTGAAATCAGCATAATCACAGCCTTGTGCTATTGACTTGAGATTTGTAACAAAATCAGTGATGGGCCCTCCGTTTCTGTGGCATTTATGACAGAAGTTAAATTTTTTCAGCATCTCACCAGACTGACCGTTACAGTATCCATCAATTTTTTTGAGTATTACTTCTAATTTGGTGTTGTCTTCACCTTCTAAGTAATTAAAGCAATTATACATTTTTCTGGCTCCATGCCTTCCTGCTGTGAGTAGTAGGGCTATTTTCGTTGCGTCAGAGACCGTGGTTAACTCATTAGCTGTGATAAATATTTGGAACATCTGTCTAAACATTTTCCAGTTAAAACTTAAATTACTGGTTGTTTCCACCTGCCAGGGAACTCCAACGATTTCCATCGAATCAGGTCATCACCAAGGACTCATTTTGCTGCTAAGTCTTCCACAGTCGAATGTCCGGCCTGAATTTTCTTCTCTTGTTGTGTAACGTTATCTAACTAGTTCTTTTAAAACCAAAACGCCTGGTACCATGTCTTGTTACCTGTGTGGTAGGTAACTCGTGCTACTCAATCCTAGGTTGACGGTGAGGTCTTCTGAATCTCGATGAAGACTCAAACTCGTCCAGTAGTAACAAAGGTTTATTGAGCAACTATAACAACAAGTGCATGAGTTTGTTATTTTAACTTTGATACTAGTGATAAGGTTAACAAGTTCTAACTACAGTAACTATACATAACTCCACTAGCCATCTGAACTATTCTGATATTGTCCTGGTCACAGTGCACCCGAGAGTGAGGCTGAGGGAGACACAATGTGGTTTGTTTTTTATACCTCTGTTAGTCCGGCCCTCTAGTGATCATGTGGTGCTTCTGATTACACATTAACCCCTTGTTTACATGCATATACAGAGATCACTACAGTAATGAAGGGATACGGGTAGTGCTATTGCCAGGTGACGATGCAGGAATAGAGAGACCAGTGGGGTATTTTTGAAAAAGCTAAGTCCGTGCCAGATTAAGTATTCCACCATTGAAAAGGAAGCTTTAGCCCTGCTCCCAGCCCTTCAGCATTTTGAAGTATATGTCTGGCAAGAGAATAAACAAAGCTTTATACAGACCATAATCCACGTTTATAGAGAAGTTTAAAACCAGAACGCAAGCTTATTCAAGTTTATTACAAAACAGCTCACCATTAAAATTGTACACATTCCTGCAAAGCAGATGCTTTGTCACGGGTTTAAGGACTGACTAGTTACCAGTGTAGAGGCTGAGAAAGGAACTTCCATAATGGGACTGGATTGGATGGATATGTGTCTGTGATTTGTGTTTTACATATCTCATGATGAAAAGTCCGTGCCCTGATGTTTCATTCTTTTAGGAAGGGAGGTGTGCAAGGGCCCTTTCTGCTTATTCCCTGATTTCCGCTTTCTTTTATTTTGCCGTTAATCATTTTTGATTCACGGGCGATTAATGGATATGTATCTTTCAGTCAAACAGCAGAGAATGAGGAATTCTGGAGTTACAGGAGCTTTAGTCTTTTCAGCGTTTGAGAGAGAGATGGGGTGGAGGCCGGTGTGAGTGATTGGCTGATTACCAATGAATGGGCCAATAGGCTGTACTCTGCCCGGTAACAGGCGGTGATTGGATCCGATCCCAGTGGGATGGTTCTCACAGACCTGAGGGAGCCGTGGGGTCCCAAACACATACAGACAAGGACGTGCGCTCACACTCCAGAAAGGCTGTCAGGGTTGTATTCCTGAAATCGCAAGAACCAGGAAAACCATTACAGGCTGCAAGAAAAGACCCGGAGCGGGATTCTCTGATCGTGAGGCTAAGTGTTGATGCCGTTGTGTTTTCCGACAGTGTCAACAGGCCCCCAGGAGCAACGATCCTGAGCCCTACAGGGGGCCAGCACGGCACTGGAGCGACTCACGCAGCTCCCGCTGCCGATACTGGCGTCAAACGGGCGGCGTGGGTCTGCGCATACGCGCTGCGACCGGTGCAAACTCGCGCATGGGCGCCACTTGCCTTCTCCACGCCGGCCCTGACGCAACATGGCGGAGAGCTACAGGGGCCGGAGCGGAGTAAAAGAGGCTCCCACCAGGAAAAGCCCGCTCGCCAATCGGTAGCCCCAATCGCGGGACAGGCCACGGTGGAGGCCCCCCCCCCAGGGTCGGATCCTGCTTCCCCCCCCCCCCCCCCACCAGACCGCCCCCCGCAGGATGGACGCCGAGGTCCCGCTGGGTAAGACCACGTGTGAACGGTTCCTGTGGGACTCGGCCTATCTCAGAGGCTACTCGGCCCATCTCGCGTGGAGAATCGCTGGTGGGGCCCCATAGAGTGGTCCCCAACTGGCGCCGAGCGAATGGTGCCGATTCTCCACTGAATCACGCCCAGCTCGGTGATTCTCCGACCCAGCCCGGGGTCAGAGAATCCCGCCCCAGGATCCTCTCTCTCTGCAGACGGCTGAGTGCCGTATTACTGAACTCCAGGCCTGAATGAATCAATGGTAAAAACCTGGAACTGAAAGTGAAATCTGAAGAAGATAAGGTGCTAAAAACCACCATCTGAAACAAACATTTTTATTTATCATTTTATTACACCCCCTCCCCTCTGTGTCTCATGTGTGTATAGAGGGTGGGGGGGGGAGACAAGTTAAAGTGAGGGATTAGGAATTAGTTAATAGTTAACCAGTTGTATTTGCTGCATATTTCATGATAGTTCTTGTTGTAAACAAATAGTAATCGTGTTTAAATTTACAAACCTGGTGACTGTAATCATTGGGCAGCCAATGGGCAGAGACTTTGGGTACTTTTTAAAATTAAATTTAGAGTACCCAATTCATTTTTTTTCAATCGCTGGTGGGGCCCCATAGAGTGGTCCCCAACTGGCACCGTGCGAATGGTGCCGATTCTCCAGTGAATCTAGCAATTTAGCGTGGCCAATCCACCTACCCTGCACATCTTTGGGTTGTGGGGGCGAAACCCACGCAGACACGGGGCGAATGTGCAAACTCCACACGGACAGTGACCCAGAGCCGGGATCGAGCCTGGGTCCTCGACGCCGTGAGGCAGTAGTGCTAACCACTGCGCCACCGTGCTACCCGACTTTGGGTAAGAATTCTTGGTTAATTCACTTGTGTTGTGACTCCAGGTCAAGGGGGGCTGGAATTGACCGGGCACTCGCCCAGGGGGGCCGTAATGACCCCACTCTCCAGCGGAGTTATGGCAGGAACAGATTTCCAAAAAATCACTGGCTCAATCTTTTGAAAAGTAGCAAATTTAATCTCAGGAAATTTCTCTCAGAATTTGAAAGATTACGGAAGGTAACCACACACACTCCCTCCTCATCCAGCCACTTTTAAAGCTGATCAACTGATCCTGCTTCAACTGATCACAGACAGACTCTGAAATAAAATAAACTTGTACAAATTATAGTCAAACCCAAACAGTTAATGCTGTTTAAGGGCAGCTTATCATAGAATTTACAGTGCAGAAGGAGGCCATTCGGCCCTTCGAGGCTGGTTTAGCATGGGGCTGGTTTAGCACACTGGGCTAAATCGCTGGCTTTGAAAGCAGACCAAGGCAGGCCAGCAGCACGGTTCAATTCCCGTACCAGCCTCCCCGAACAGGCGCCGCAGTGTGGCCACTAGGGGCTTTTCACAGTAACTTCATTTGAAGCCTACTTGTGACAATAAGCGATTTTCATTTCATTTCGAGTCTGCACCAGCCTCTGGAAAGAGCACCAACTTAAGCCCACCCGATCCCCGTAACCCAGTAACCCCACCAAACCTTATTTAATAATAATAATCTTTATTAGTGTCACAAGTAGGCTTACATTAATCATAGATTATCATAGAATTTACAGTGCAGAAGGAGGCCATTCGGCCCATCGAGCCTGCACCGGCTCTTGGAAAGAGCACCCTACCCAAGGTCAACACCTCCACCTTATCCCCATAACCCAGTAACCCCACCCAACACTAAGGGCAATTTTGGACACTAAGGGCAATTTATCATGGCCAATCCACCTAACCTGCACATCTTTGGACTGTGGGAGGAAACCGGAGCCCCCGGAGGAAACCCACGCACACACGGGGAGGGTGAGCTTGGAAGTAAGGACAAGGCTACTGGAATTGCAGCTCTGCAAGGAATTAACAAATAGAAATCGTGAGAAAAATTCTCATGATTTAATTCCCTTTCAAAATAAAATGAACTGTATTATTCGACAAACCAATCAAATCCTCTGGGCAAGGGCAGCACGGTGGCGCAGTAGTTAGCACTGCTGCCTCAGGGCGCCGAGGTCCCGGGTTCGATCCCGGCTCTGGGTCATTGTCGGTGTGGAGTTTGCACATTCTCCCCGTGTTTGCGTGGGTTTCGCCCCCACAACCCAAAGATGTGCAGGTAGGTGGATTGGCCACTTATCATAGAATTTACAGTGCAGGAGGAGGCCATTCAGCCCATCAAGTCTGCACCAGCTCTTGGAAAGGGCACCCTACCCAAGGTCAACAACTCCACCCTATCCCCATAACCCAGTAACCCCACCCAACACTAAGGGCAATTTTGGACACTAAGGGCAATTTATCACGGCCAATGCACCTAACCTGCACATCTTTGGACTGTGGGAGGAAACCGGAGCACCCGGAGGAAACCCACGCACACACGGGGAGGATGTGCAGACTCCGCACAGACAGTGGCCCAGCGTGGAATCGAACCTGGGACCCTGGAGCTGTAAAGCGATTGTGCTATCCACAATGCTACCGTGCTACCCAAAGGACCTCCTCCTCAGCCAAGCCTAGCAGGCAGTTGAGGGGGTCCTCCGTCCCGACTGTCTGCCTCTCTTCAGGTACTTAATTGGAAAAAATTAATTGGGTACGCTAAAAAAAAATTTTTTAAATCCTCTGGGCAAAGCAGAGCGAGGGAGAGAGAGCAAGGGAAAGTGTGAGGGAAAGAACCCTCCTGAGGGAAAGAGAGAGTGATCCAGGACTGATGCATTAACTGCTCCATCCTGGGTCCAGAGCAACCCCCTGCCCCATTCGGGGGCACAGAGTCACAACCTACTCCCAGCAAGGGCAATTACCCTCAGGACCTTGGATTGGATCAGGGAATATAAACCAGGGTTGCTGCTTGATTACTATGCAGTGATTCCTGAATACAGGATCCAGCTAAAATATCATACCCTCCATGTCACCCTTAAAGAATGGCCTTTGGGAGGGGGGGTGTTAGGGGTATTAATGATTAACCCTTTGAGAAAGCAAAGAGCCGGGTAGGGCAAGGACAGAGATAATGATAGTGTTTGGAAGAGGAGTTGGAGGACTGGTGGGGTGGGGTGTGGTGATGGCTGGTTGGAGGCAGACCGTTTCCTCTGTGTTCACACTGCACCAACATTGACCTGAGCACACACAATAGTGTACCTGGAGCAGAGGGGGCGGGGAGCCAGGAGGACCTCCTCCTCAGCCAAGCCTAGCAGGCAGTTGAGGTGGTCCTCCATCCTGACTGTCTGCCCCTCTTCCATGGCTATGTTCACTGCCAGGTGTCCCAGGAACGGGAGCACGAGGTGTCTGCCGGCACCATCGAGATTCTCCTAGCTCAGTGCGCACGCAGGGACTGGGATGTGTTACTAACCCCCTTTAATCACATTTTGTTTTGATGCTTTACATTTCCTATTGAGATTCTGTTTACTTTGATGCAGCAATCCTTTCAGCAAATGCATTTTTAATTTATCCCACAGCTTGTTGATTTAGTTTGTGTGATTAATGCAAAGAAACAGTGTTTTCAGCCGCCAGTACATGGCTATATCCAAGGTTCCCACTTGGTGCTTTTCAGTTTGTTGCTTATCCAGTTTCAGTGAAGGTGACTATTTTGCTCTGGGTCACAACGGTTACTGACGATCAGTGTAATAAGGGCAACTCAGAGGCTGATAAAAGCTCACTGGCCAGTTCCGAGTGTCTGGGGGTAAACAGCGTGACCCCTGACCTGTAGGCAGCTGGGATGACCACATAGTCAGAAACCTCAGCGGGAGCAGCATCTCCGGAAATCATCGCAGCAATCTGACCTGAGGGAGGAAACAAACACGGAAACAATCTGACCTGAGAGAGGAAACAAACACGGAAACAATCTGACCTGAGGGAGGAAACAAACACGGAAACAATCTGACCTGAGAGAGGAAACAAACACGGAAACAATCTGACCTGAGGGAGGAATCAAACACGGAAACAATCTGACCTGAGAGAGGAAACAAACACGGAAACAATCTGACCTGAGGGAGGAAACAAACACGGAAACAATCTGACCTGAGAGAGGAAACAAACACGGAAACAATCTGACCTGAGAGAGGAAACAAACACGGAAACAATCTGACCTGAGAGAGGAAACAAACACGGAAACAATCTGACCTGAGAGAGGAAACAAACACGGATAGTCACTACTTCAAACACCAGATTTATTAATCTGACACGGTCAATTTCTCAGAACTATCCTTTCCTCCCAATTGAATTCCGTGTCCTCTCGATCTGAATCCCCACCTCCAATTCAACCATACTCAAAACTGTGGAATTTGTCACCTCCCTGAATTAACATGATTTATCCTCTGGTATATCCTCTGGCACCCACATTGCTACTGGGGAGGCAGAGCCAGAATTTTTACCTGGAAGGGAAAAACAGAAAAGTTTACATTTGTATAGCACCTTTCATGAACGGCAGCACGGTAGCATTGTGGTTAGCACAATCGCTTCACAGCTCCAGGGTCCCAGGTTTGATTCCGGCTTGGGTCACTGTCTGTGTGGAGTCTGCACGTCCTCCCCGTGTGTGCGTGGGTTTTCTCCGGGTGCTCCGGTTTCCTCCCACAGTCACAAAGATGTGCAGGTTAGGTGAATTGGCCGTGCTAAATTGCCCTCAGTGTCCAAAATTGCCCTTAGTGTTGGGTGGGGTTACTGGGTTATGGGGATAGGGTGGAGGTATTGACCTTGGGTAGGGTGCTCTTTCCAGGAGCCGGTGCAGACTCGATGGGCTGAATGGCTTCCTTCTGCACTGTAAATTCTATGACCATCGGACAGACACCTGAAAGTGTAAGGGCTCTTCCCGTTGATTCCCTTATTCCCCTTTCTCTTATTTTGCCGGAATCATTTTTGATCCATGGGTGATGAATGGACATGCATCTTTCAGTTAAGTAGCAGAAAGATTGAGGAATTTGGAAGTTACAGGAGAGAACACTCTGCTAGTCTGAACAGGAGGCCTCAGACGTTTCGTCACCAGAGAGAGAAATGGGAGAGGGGCAACTCTGGCTGTTTGAAACAGGTGCCAATTGGATCCTTTCCCAGTGGAATGATTTTCAGAGTTCCAAGGAGCTCAGTTTGACGAAGGGAAGGAAGGAAGGCTCTATCTACAGGGAACACAAGCTGCAAATAAAGCCCCGTCACCCTCTCCCTCTCCAGAAAGGCTGTGAGTGCCATATTCCTGAAACCACAGAGACCTGACCCCCGGGGGGGGGGGCACGGGCATGGTGGCGCAGTGGATAGCACTGCTGCCTCACGGTGCTGAGGACCCAGGTTCAATCCCGGCTCTGGGTCATTGTCCATGTGGAACAAAGAACAAAGAAAAGTACAGCACAGGAACAGGCCCTTCGGCCCTCCAAGCCCGTGCCGACCATGCTGCCCGTCTAAACTAAAATCTTCCACACTTCCTGGGTCCGTATCCCTCTATTCCCATCCTATTCATGTATTTGGCAAGATGCTCCTTAAACCTCACTATCGTCCCTGCTTCCACCACCTCCTCCGGCAGCGAGTTCCAGGCACCCACTACCCTCTGTGTAAAAAACCTGCCTCATACATCTCCTCTAAACCTTGCCCCTCGCACCTTAAACCTATGCCCCCTAGTAATTGACCATCTACCCTGGGGAAAAGCCTCTGACTATCCACTCTATCTATGCCCCTCATAATTTTGTAGACCTCTATCAAGTCGCTCCTCAACCTCCGTCGTCCCAGTGAGAACAAACCGAGTTTATTCAACCTCTCCTCATAGCTAATGCCCTCCATACCAGGCAACATCCTGGTAAATCTCTTCTGCACCCTCTCTAAAGCCTCCACATCCTTCTGGTAGTGTGGTGATCAGAATTGAACACTATACTCCAAGTGTGAAAGTGGAGTTTGCAAATTCTCCCCGTGTCTGCGTGGGTTTCACCCCCACAACCCAAAGATGTGCAGGGTAGGTGAAATGGCCTCACTAAACTGCCCCTTAATTCGAAAAAAATTATTGGGTATTCTAAATTTTTAAAAAAAGATATAGCCCTTGAGGCGAAGGGATCATAGGATTTTGGGGGAAAGCAGGATTAGGCTATTGAGCTGGATGATCAGCCATGATCATAATGAATGGTGGAGCAGGCTCGAAGGGCCGAATGGCCTCCGCCTGCTCCTATCTTGTGTGTGTGTCCCCTGGACGGGAACATGCAGCTGGCGGTTTTCCCATCGATCTGCTGCCCTTGTCCTTCAAGGTCATAGATGTCAAGGGTTTGGAAGCTGCTGTCGAAGGAGGTGAATTGTACAGATTGTACACACGGCTCTCACTGTGCATCAGTGGTGGATGAAGTGGAAGTCAGTCTGGACATAGGGACATTGAGTAATGGAGTTGCTTCATCCTGGATGCTGCGGAGCCTCTGGAGTAGATATTGTTGCAGGAGATTGGCGAGTATTCCACCCGACTCCTGATTTGTGCCTTTGGGATGGGGGACAGGTTTCAGAAGGTGAGTTACTGGCCATTGAGCAGCCAGTTTGGGCTTTGTTCTTACGGTCGTGGACAGCAGATTTCATATGAGGTTCGCTGTCGGAGGATTAAATTAAAATAGGGAAGTCCTGCTAAAAAATGGCAGCACGGCAGCACAGTGGTCAGCACAGCGCCAAGGTCCCAGGTTCGATTCCCGGCTTGGGTCACTATCTGTGCGGAGTCTGCACGTTCTCCCTGTGTCTGTGTGGGTTTCCTCCGGGTGCTCCGGTTTCCTCCCACAAGTCCTGAAAGACGTGCTGTTAGGTGAATTGGACATTCTGAATTCTCCCTCAGCGTACCCGATCAGGCGCCGGAATGTGGCAACGAGGGGATTTTCACAGTAATGTCATTGGAGTGTTAATGTAAGCCTACTTGTGACAATAAAGATTATTATCATTATTAAAACTATACAAGTGCTAGTTAGACCCCACCTGGAATATTGTGAGCCGGTTTGGTCCCTTTATCGAGGGAGACGTACTGACATTGGAGACAATCCAGAGAAGGTTGACTGGGTTGATCCTGGGCAGGGAGGGATTTTCTTATGAGGAGAGGTTGAGTAGGTTGGGACTGTACTCGTTGGAGTTTAGAAGAATGAGAGATGACCTTATTGAGACATGTTGGATTCTCAGGGGGCTGGACAGGGTCGATGCTGAGAGGATGTTTCCCTTTCATAGAATTTACAGTGCAGAAGGAGGCCATTCAGCCCATCGAGTCTGCACCGGCTTTTGGAAAGAGCACCCTACCCAAGGTCAACACCTCCACCCTATCCCCATAACCCAGTAACCCCACCCAACACTAAGGGCAATTTTGGACACTAAGGGCAATTTATCATGTCCAATCCACCTAACCTGCACATCTTTGGACTGTGGGAGGAAACCGGAGCGCCCGGAGGAAGCCCACGCAGACACGGGGAGGATGTGCAGACTCCACACAGACAGTGACCCAGCCGGGAATCGAACCTGGGACCCTGGAGCTGTGAAGCAACAGTGCTAACCACTGTGCTACCGTGCAACGCTACTCTCTTTGTGGGAGAGTCTAGGACCAGAGGGCATAATCTGTACAGACTGAATAGTTGATTGTTGAGAAATATGTTTCCCGGGCGTTTATTTACTGTAACCTGTTTTGATAAATGTTTGTAATAAAATACATTTTTTAAAAGTTTCAGATCAGCTATGATCTCATTGAATGGAGAAGCAGACTTGATGGGCCGAATGGTCTTATACTTGGTATTTCTGATGCTGAGGACACATGTGGAAAGTTCAGGTCACTCCCAGCCCACTCACCTGCAACATCTAGCTGCTCCCACAGGGAATGGTTCGGGAGCTGTTTGAACCTGGAGAAATCCGTGCCCCCTGAGAGCCGAGCCAGGATATCGTGCCGCCGGATCAGTAACAGCGATTGACTGGAGAGGCGTTGTTTAACAAGGCTACTTTTCACTGCAGAGAATGGAGATAGAGTTAGCCTCGGTGGGCAGTAAATTACCTCCAGTTGTTCAACTGGATCAACACCAAGGACAGGGAGGGATCATTGATGGGAACGAAAAATCTCCTGTACCCACCTATTTCTAAGGGATTGGTCATGTAAATCTCTTCAGTGTCAACTCCAAAGATCATCTGATGGTGCCATGCATCTGGGATCTCCTTGTCCCTTGGCACTGCCACTTGCATGTTCATGGTCAGAACAGCAACAGCTCCTCTACGCATCCAGTGTGCCAGCCAAGCTGTTAATTGCACATGTCGTTCAGGAAAGAAACTGAAAAACTTGCCCACGACACCTCCTTCCGTTGCCCTCTCCGCTCCCTCAATCAGCTGCTGGTGGGTGGCACCTAGGAAGCAAAAACCAATCTGCAGTCAGTCACTGGCATCGCATTCTCTGTTCCAGCTCATGTTCCTGTCTTCATCACACTCCCAGCCATCCCAAACATCACAGAGACAGTCAAGCCCACTTACGCCCAGTGTGAAGACTCGGCCACCTCCCCTAGTCTTCAGTCCAAGTGAAGCTCCATCCAGTATGGTGCAGGTGTCGCTGGTTAGGCCCATCCTAGGGCGGCACGGTATCACAGTGGTTAGCACAGTTGCTTCACAGCTCCAGGTTTGATCCCCGGCTTGGGTTACTGTCTGTGCGGAGTTTGCACGTTCTCCACGTGTGTGTGGGGGTTTCCTCCGGCTGCTCCGGTTTCCTCCCACAATCCAAAGATGGGCAGGTTAGGTGGATCGGCCATGCTAAGTTGCTCTTAGTGTCCAAAAAGGTTAGGTGGGATTACTGGGTTACGGGGATAAAGGGGGATAGGGTGGAGGTGTGGGGCTTAAGTAGGGTGCCCTTTCCAAGGGCCGGTGCAGACTCGATGGGCTGAATGGCCTCCTCCTGCACTGAAAATTCTATGATTCTATCCCTAATTGCCCATGAGCAGATGCTGGTGAGCTGTGTTGTGCATTTAACTTGTGCATTTAAACCAAACACGTTAATGATTGTTAAACAGCGCTCGCTGATGCAGTGAAATGAAGATGAAAATCGCTTATTGTCACGAGCAGGCTTCAATGAAGTTACTGTGAAAAGCCCCTAGTCGCCACATTCCGGCGCCTGTCAGGGGAGGCTGGTACGGGAACGTGCTGCTGGCCTGCCTTGGTCTGCTTTAAAAGCCAGCGATTTAGCTTGGTGAGCTAAACCAGCCCCTGTGTTAATGGTTTGATGTTTGTTGCTCAGCGTATTCTCAATCACCTGCTCACGTGTGCAATACAGAGAACGACCTTCCCTAAACCTTCCTCAACATCCACGAGCCCCGATTGCTCTGTGATTTCAGCTGAGGAGGAATTCAGACGAATGTCTGAATTCCTCCTCAGCTGAAATCACAGAGCAATCGGGGCTCGTGAACCAATCGCCCAGCACAAGTGGGCAGCTTCAGGGGGAGGAAAGATTGGGACATTTAAATCTTGGGGGGGGGGGGGGGAAAGAGAGTACAAACTACAACAAAGCGCCTGAAAAGGCCCCCACCTGCAACACTTCGCGATATTAAATATTCAGCCAGCGGTGCATCGTTCTTGCGCAGTCTGGTCTGGACACAGCTGGCGATGACCTCAGCGGGAATGTCCAATCTCAGAGCCTGCAGAACATTGAGGACTGCAGTCGCACCACACGCACTCGACCCAATCTGTACAATCTGTTTCTGCTCAGCTTCCTCCAACCTCCAGATCATCACTGATTGCTCTTTCTCATCCTCTACTGACCTCTCTTGGCCCATGGCACCACGACATGGATCACGAGAATCCATTCTTCACATAAACCACGTGTTTCTCACAATCCTGTCAGCCGGAGCAGAAAACCTCAATCTGAACGATGGCTAACGTCCCCAAAATATTCAGGATGGTTTCCTTTCAGAGTAACAAAACCCTATAATAGAGGAAAGCAAACACATTACTTTTCTGAGATTAGGGACAAGGCACATTGAAGGACTGTGTAGAGGGAGCTTTGTACCCAGTTCCGTGCTGTGCCTGTCCTGGGAGTGTTTGATGGGGAGAGTGTAGAGGGAGCTTTACTCTGTATCTAACCCCGTGCTGTACCTGTCCTGGGAGTGTTTGATTGGGACAGTGTAGAGGGAGCTTTACTCTGTATCTAACCCCGTGCTGTACCTGCCCTGGGACTGTTTGATGGGGACAGTGTAGAGGGAGCTTTACTCTGTATCTAACCCCGTGCTGTACCTGTCCTGGGAGTGTTTGATGGGGACAGTGTAGAGGGAGCTTTACTCTGTATCTAACCCCGTGCTGTACCTGTCCTGGGAGTGTTTGATGGGGACAATGTCGAGGGAGCATTACTCTGTATCTAACCCCGTGCTGTACCTGCCCTGGGAGTGTTTGATGGGGACAGTGTCGAGGGAGCTTTACTCTGTATCTAACCCCGTGCTGTACCTGTCCTGGGAGTGTATGATGGGGACAGTGTAGAGGGAGCCTTACTCTGTATCTAATCAGTACCTGTCTTGGGAGTGTATGATGGGGACAGTGTAGAGGGAGCTTTAATCTGTACCTAACCCCGTGCTGTACCTGTCCTAGGAGTGTTTGATCGGACAGTGTTGAGGGAGCTTTACTCTGTATCTAACCCCGTGCCGTACCTGTCCTGGGAGTGTTTGATGGGGACAGTGTAGAGGGAGCTTTACTCTGTATCTAACCCCGTGCTGTACCTGTCCTGGGAGTGTTTGATGGGGACAGTGGAGAAGGAGCTTTACTCTGTATCTAACCCCGTGCTGAACCTGTCCTGGGAGTGTTTGATGGGGACAGTGCAGAGGGAGCTTTACTCTGTATCTAACCCCGTGCTGTACCTGTCCTGGGACTGTTTGGTGGGGACAGTGTAGAGGGAGCTTTACTCTGTATCTAACCCCGTGCTGTACCTATCCTGGGAGTGTTTGATGGGGACAGTGTAGAAGGGGCTTTACTCTGTATCTAACCCCGTGCTGTACCTGTCCTGGGAGTGTTTGATGGGAACAGTGTAGAGAGAGCTTTACTCTCTATCTAACCCCGTGCTGTACCTGTCCTGGGAGTGTTTGATGGGAACAATGTAGAGAGAGCTTTACTCTCTATCTAACCCTGTGCTGTAACTGTCCTGGGAGTGTTTGATGGGGACAGTGTAGAGGGAGCTTTACTCTGTATCTAATCCCATGCTGTACCTGTCCTGGGAGTGTTTGATGGGGACAGTGTAGAGGGAGCCTTACTCTGTATCTAACCCCGTGCTGTACCTGTCCTGGGACTGTTTGATGGGGACAGTGTAGAGGGAGCTTTACTCTGCATCTAACCCCGTGCTGTACCTGTCCTGGGAGTGTTTGAAAGGACAGTGTAAATGGAGCTTTACTCTGTATCTCACCCCATGCTGTGCCTGTCCTGGGAGGGTTTGATGGGGACAGTGTAGAGGGAGCTTTACTCTGTATCTAACCCCGTGCTGTACCCGTCCTGGGAGTGTTTGATGGGGACAGTGTAGAGGGAGCTTTACTCTGTATCTAACCCCGTGCTGTACCTGTCCTGGGAGGGTTTGATGGGGACAGTGTAGAGGGAGCTTTACTCTGTATCTAACCCCGTGCTGTACCCGTCCTGGGAGTGTTTGATGGGAACAATGTAGAGGGAGCTTTACTCTGTATCTAACCCCGTGCTGTACCTGTCCTGGGAGTGTTTGATGGGGACAGTGTACAGGGAGCTTTACTCTGTACCTAACCCCGTGCTGAACCTGTCCTGGGAGTGTTTGATGGGGACAGTGTAGAGGGAGCTTTACTCTGTATCTAGCCCCGTGCTGTACCTGTCCTGGGAGTGTTTGATGGGGACAGTGCAGAGGGAGCTTTACTCTGTATCTAGCCCCGTGCTGTACCTGTCCTGGGAGAGTTTGATGGGGACAGTGCAGAGGGAGCTTTACTCTGTATCTAACCCCGTGCTGTACCTGTCCTGGGAGTGTTTGATGGGGACAGTGTAGAGGGAGCTTTACTCTGTACCTAACCCCGTGCTGTACCTGTCCTGGGAGTGTTTGATGGGGACAGTGTAGAGGGAGCTTTACTCTGTATCTAACCCCGTGCTGTACCTGTCCTGGGAGTGTTTGATGGGGACAGTGTGGAGGGAGCTTTACTCTGTACCTAACCCCGTGCTGTACCTGTCCTGGGAGTGTTTGATGGGGACAGTGTAGAGGGAGCTTTACTCTGTATCTAACCCCGTGCTGTACCTGTCCTGGGAGTGTTTGATGGGGACAGTGTAGAGGGAGCTTTACTCTGTATCTAACCCCGTGCTGTACCCGTCCTGGGAGTGTTTGATGGGAACAATGTAGAGGGAGCTTTACTCTGTATCTAACCCCGTGCTGTACCTGTCCTGGGAGTGTTTGATGGGGACAGTGTACAGGGAGCTTTACTCTGTACCTAACCCCGTGCTGAACCTGTCCTGGGAGTGTTTGATGGGGACAGTGTAGAGGGAGCTTTACTCTGTATCTAGCCCCGTGCTGTACCTGTCCTGGGAGTGTTTGATGGGGACAGTGCAGAGGGAGCTTTACTCTGTATCTAGCCCCGTGCTGTACCTGTCCTGGGAGTGTTTGATGGGGACAGTGCAGAGGGAGCTTTACTCTGTATCTAACCCCGTGCTGTACCTGTCCTGGGAGTGTTTGATGGGGACAGTGCAGAGGGAGCTTTACTCTGTATCTAACCCCGTGCTGTACCTGTCCTGGGAGTGTTTGATGGGGACAGTGCAGAGGGAGCTTTACTCTGTATCTAACCCCGTGCTGTACCTGTCCTGGGAGTGTTTGATGGGGACAGTGTAGAGGGAGCTTTACTCTGTATCTAGCCCCGTGCTGTACCTGTCCTGGGAGTGTTTGATGGGGACAGTGCAGAGGGAGCTTTACTCTGTATCTAGCCCCGTGCTGTACCTGTCCTGGGAGTGTTTGATGGGGACAGTGCAGAGGGAGCTTTACTCTGTATCTAACCCCGTGCTGTACCTGTCCTGGGAGTGTTTGATGGGGACAGTGTAGAGGGAGCTTTACTCTGTATCTAACCCCGTGCTGTACCTGTCCTGGGAGTGTTTGATGGGGACAGTGCAGAGGGAGCTTTACTCTGTATCTAACCCCGTGCTGTACCTGTCCTGGGAGTGTTTGATGGGGACAGTGCAGAGGGAGCTTTACTCTGTATCTAACCCCGTGCTGTACCTGTCCTGGGAGTGTTTGATGGGGACAGTGCAGAGGGAGCTTTACTCTGTATCTAACCCCGTGCTGTACCTGTCCTGGGAGTGTTTGATGGAGACAGTGTAGAGGGAGCTTTACTCTGTATCTAACCCCGTGCTGTACCTGTCCTGGGAGTGTTTGATGGGGACAGTGTAGAGGGAGCTTTACTCTGTATCTAACCCCGTGCTGTACCTGTCCTGGGAGTGTTTGATGGAGACAGTGTAGAGGGAGCTTTACTCTGTATCTAACCCCGTGCTGTACCTGTCCTGGGAGTGTTTGATGGGGACAGTGCAGAGGGAGCTTTACTCTGTATCTAACCCCGTGCTGTACCTGTCCTGGGAGTGTTTGATGGGGACAGTGCAGAGGGTGCTTTATTCCTGTAAGACTCTTTCCTGTTTGTTCCTGTCTATTCCCTTATTTCTTCTTTCTTCTATTTTTGCTGTTTTAAAAAAAATTTAGATTAACCAATTCGTTTTTCCAATTAAGGGGCAATTTAGCGTGGCCAATCCACCCACCCTACACATCTTTGGGTTGTGGGGGTGAAACCCACGCAGACACGGGGAGAATGTGCAAACTCCACACAGACAGTGAAATGTCACCCACACATTGTGTTAAATTCAGATTTCTCACGTCACCTCCAGTTCTTCAGCCAATCAAATCTCATCGTCCTGGCTCTTAAACTTGCCAGAATTCTAAAAGGTTTCTCCTTGTTTACTCCATCAAGACATTCCTGATTTTAAACATATCTGATAAATCGCCTGGAACCACCTCTATTCA